>NC_062539.1:10616209-10903709 GCF_022655615.1 Tachysurus fulvidraco
TTAAAAACTAAAGGTATGCACTTTTGAACAGGGATTTTTTTCCTTATTTTCTTTATGTATTGTTTCATTGTGCCATTCTTTTGGTAATGTAATCTTACATATTAATGTTCTATAAGAAATTAATTAAATTTTTTTGCCCTCTCACTCATGTCTTCTTTAAAAAATGGTACACAACTTGCATATTCTCCCAATGTATCCAAACATTTGAGCACAACTGTATATACATGGAGTACTAATAATCTGATTGTTGACTTCAGTGCATTGCAATTGTCAAGCTGTGTATCAGTGGTACCCAGGTGAACAAGTGCTTTCTGCAGGGAAACTGTTGTTGTGGTTTGTTTATTTATTTATTTATTTTATTTAATGGAAAGTGACTCATCAATTGCTGGCCAGAATAAAATTCCCCCACATTATAAAGCACCCTTCCTGATGCCGGAAAAGCAGGAGGGCATAGAAAGACTGACGTCGGCATGCAGCACACTGGGGTGTATACAGACCTTTATGGCTTAAGACACAACAGACCAGTCTAGAGCTTTTTGCTTTTTAGGATTTGTTTTTGCTTAGTATAGAGATCATGATTCTGAGACTTCTTATTTAAAACCCTGCACTCTAGGTAGCAAACGAGGGATAATCCTTGGCTGTATGGGCAGGTAGGGTGGTGTCCCTCCAAAATGTTCATCCTCTTGAAACCATAGAACTCTATACAAACTGAATCAGTCTTAAATTAATTATAGACACGAGAGACTGTCCCACTTGGTTTTTTTTGTTACGTGAATGTAGTTCTGGGGAGGAAATGCATCAGCCTGTGAACATGCCATGTAGCATGTTGAACGTAAAACTAACTTCACCATCATCTCCTTTTGATGAAAGTTTGTGTTACAGGAAATCATTATCCTTTATGTCGACAGACAAGGATTCAAAAAATCCATAATTTTCAGTTACAGATAGTGGCATTACTATTGTCACTTTAAACATTATTTGGGTTTTACAATTTAGAAGTGCAAGTCAGAGTAAGACATCATCTATTGGTTGAAAAGTTATGATGCATTTTTGCAACAGATAGTGCTAATTAATTTTTTGAAGTACTAGTTATTCGTATCTGTTATTTCTGTCATTTGACAGCTCATAGTTTTAGACTTCTAAAAACAATTGAGCGATTTGGTTGAGTTTTGCTATATTTTTCTTTTTTACTTCTGTAAAATGAAAAACGCAAGTCACACTTGTTTATGGTGACAGTGCTCTAAAAGATTGATCCAAATGCTCCAAAGATGGTTTATGAACTGACAAAATAAAGGCATTGTTCGAATCTAACCCACAATACACGACGCGAGAGATTGCAGAAACTTTGAACATCCATCATTCAAGGCTTCACAACAACCTGAAGAAGCTTAGACATGTAAGCAAGCATGATATTTGGGTTCCTCATGTTCATTTGACTGTGCGTATAAACATCTGTTATATGCTCATTAAACATGAGGAAAATGATCCTTTTTTGAAGTGGCTGATAATGAAGTGGATTGTTTACAACATTGTGTTGTGCAAATGGTCTTGGTGATGTGCGTCAAACAACAGAAGAAGGTTATGCTTTCAGTGTGGTAGGAATTTAAACTGATGAAAAAATGACAACCCAATATTAATGGAATATTCCAAACAAATGTAAGGAGGAAATGGCTAGCTGCATTTTTCACACTTGGCTGTCTAGCTAATACATTTCATCTTTTATTGAATGACTGTTTTGAATGTATTTTATTTATTTGTTCTCTCTCTTTTGGCTGCTCGATGTCGCCACAGAGGATCACATGGTCTGCATATTAGATTTGGCACAGGTTTTATCTCGGATGCCCAATATGATGCAACCCTCCAATTTTATCTGGGCTGGGGACTGGCACTGAGATTGAACAGATTCAGTGGCTGGGTTAGCTCCCTGCCCGGGAATCGAACCTGGGCCATGGCAAACGAGGACCACCAGGAGGCCTACTTGTTTTAATTTTTAGTTTTGTTCTAGCTTGTTTCTTTATTTTTTATATTTAATATGCCTATTGTTAATGACCTTCATATGAAATAATAGTTTCATGAAATTTTTATTTTGGAATTTGTCCATGTAATACAATTGATAGTGTCATCCACATATAAAAATACATTTATCCCTGCAGTAATTATATTTGATTTGAAGTTGATCAACTGAGGCTTAAGGTAACATCATCTTATGCATCTCTAGATTAATATCATCTTATTCCTACACATCCTCAAGTGTAAGAGTAGGATACCAGTGTTTCTCTAGAATGCCCATTTTTTTGTGTAAATTCTTTTGTAAACGATTTTACAACTTAAATAGCTTTTTGTATTTAGTAACTCTCTGTTTGGGCTTCTAGCAACTCAGTTCAGAGGTGGCGAACACAGATACAGTAGGCAAGGCTGGTGCAAACAGTACTTTTTGACTTGTTTCACAGAGGCTGAAACGGCAGGCAAAGACTCATGCTAAATTAACATGTTAAATTTTTATTCTGCCTCGATGCCCAATGATGCCTGAGATAGGCACAGGCTCCCCGTGACCCGAGGTAGTTCGGATAAGCGGTAGTGAGTGGGTGAGTGGGTGGCTGGGTGAGTGGGTGGGGTGAGGTTAGGTGAGTCAGTCAGTCTTTTTATTCTTGGTCACATATCCAGCTGTTGCAGGTGGTGTGCAAGGAACCAGGCAACTCATGTAGCACTGGATAGCAGTAGGAGCACCCAGTCAAACTAACCTTGGCTGTGCCAGCTGGTTATAGGTTTGCCCTAGCGGTGGTTGAGCCTACTCTGTGTCTTATTTTACAATTAGGTGATTTAAACATGGCAAACAAGATGTTAGGAAGGGGGAGGTCCTACTTCCTCCACTTCTTATCTATTAGTGACCATGGTCAGCAGAGATCAGTCAGTAATTTTGATGCAAAGGTTGTACCTTGGTCAGTCAGGAGGCCTTTTTGGATCCCCACATGGGTGAAGAGAAGGATGTTTTCCTTGGTGAGAATTGGGTGGCAAAATCCATTCATTCATTCATTCATTCATTCGTTCATTCATTCATTTTCTACCGCTTATCTGAACTACCTCGGGTTACGGGGAGCCTGTGCCTATCTCAGGTGTCATCGGGCATCAAGGCAGGATACACCCTGGTCGGAGTGCCAACCCATTGCAAGGCACACACACTCCCATTCACTCACACACACACACACACACACACACTCCGTAGTGCCAACACAATTGGCAAAATCCATGACCAATACCAAATATTCCAATACCAAACCAATATTCATGGCCCCAGGTGGATTTTGTCACCGGATTTACCAGATTCATGCCCACCTCTACGAGTGCTTTTTGTTGTTTCAGGTGAGATCGTGCTGGGCTCAACACAGATGGTCCACTTGCAAATCTCTGTGGCCACATTGTTGGTGGGACAGCCTGCAGTGTGAGAGAATTTTCTCCCTGAACATGGCATATTTAGTTACCTTCCCAGCAGCAGGGAGTAGTCGGCCAACTGACGAAAAAGGTGGCAATAATTGTGGCCTCTCTGGCCATTCATCCTGGTCAGTTATGCCCCCAAATGTAACAAATTTGTGACAAGCACATTATGTTCGCTGGTCTGCTGGATGTCCAGGTAGTGCTCTGAAAGCTGTGTGGTCTTGTTTTTTTTTTGCAGGCAAGGCTGGCCCTCTAGGGTGCGTGTCCTTTCTAATTGGGAATGTGCTGCTCTCAGTTGTTGCAGCATAGCACAAGAAAAGGCCTAGATACACTGTGACCGGTCAGGGAGCAATCAAGCTAAACCTACCAACCAGTCTCCTAGCTACAGTGAGTTGTCACCCTGGTTTCACAATATTGAGACTGTGTCTGTTCACCAAGCTAAACAGAAATGTAGAAACACTTCACAAATCTAAAGCACTTACTGTTAATGACACTATTTCTGATCAGGAGTTTAATGTACTGTGGGTAACAAATTTGGATTAAAGAAAATGAGTACGTAGCTTTAAATAAAGCTAGTCTGCCCGGATACAGTTATATACACTAGTCTTGCCTAATGGGCAGGCCAGGAGGTTTTGCCGTTATTTATGTTGATCATTTAGGCTTCACACCAAAACTTGGGCATAAATTCAATGTTCAAGTTCTTTATGCTAACATATGTAGCCACAAAAAAAGTCTACTTAGTTGATTTCCCTTATTATTATTATTTACAGACCCCAAGGCCGTGTTCTGAATTCCTCTGTAAATTTGTGGATTTCATTTCAAACCTAGTAAATCCAGAAGACCCTCCGAGAACAGTTGTCAATCCTAAATTCAGTAGGGGTTAATCAAAACATAATGGGACCCACTCATAAATAACATTCGGATTAAATATAGAACACGTTAACACATTTCTACATTCCAAGTTACAGTGGTAAAAAAGTATTAAACAAGTCAGAATTTTTCTCATTAAATATTTCTAAAGGTGCTGTTGACATGGAATTCACCAGATGTCAGCAATAACCAAAGTAATCCATACAAACAAAACGAAAAAATTCAGAAATCAAATTGTGTGTAATAAAATGGAATGCGACAGGGAAAAAGCCTTTTCCAAAACCCTTTTCTAATGGCTGCTTCAAACTACAATATGCTTTTTCTTCAGCAATGGAATCTTTACTTTTTGAAACGATTGTACCTTCTAATTCCAGGTCTTTCTGAAGCTCTCCAAAAGTGGTCCTTGGCTCTTCGTAAACTGTTCTGAAAGTTCTTTTCAGTCTTCCGTCAGAAATCTTGTGAGGAGCACCTGGTTGTGGCTGGTTTATGGTGTAATGATGTTTTTTTTCCACTTCCAGATTATGACCCCAACAGTGCTCACTGGAACATTCAGAAGTTTAGAATTCATTATTTTACCAATGCCATTAGTATGTTTTGCAATAGTAAGGTTGTAAAGGTCTTGACAGAGCTCTTTGCTTTTACCTATCATGAGATGTTTCTTGGTAATGGCACCTTAGTAATGAAACATTTTTATAGGTCATCTGTTGTGACTGAACCTGCTGATATTAATTTCCACTGACAAGGGGTCTGATTGCTTTAAAATTACTAGTAGATTTCGTGCAGCTTCATTTTGGATTATTTGCAGTGGACATAATGAGTTCATAGGTAGACCTGCCAGCAGTGAATTACAGTAGTCCAGTCTTGAAATGACAATAGTACCTGAGCAGCCTGTGTGGCAAAAATGGTCGAATCCTTCTAATGTTGTAGAGAAGGAACCGACATGAGCGAGTCACATTAGCAACATGAGAGGAAAAGCACAAAGCTCCTGTTTACACAATTACACTTGACTCTGTAGTTTTCAGTTATTATTATCATGTATCACACATGAGGAAGGGTTCCTTTTTGAGTCTGGTTCCTTTCAAGGTTTCTTCCTAATATCATCTCAGGGAGCTTTTCCGTGCCACCCATGCTTCTGGTGTACTCATTAGGGGTAAATGTAAAATAAAATTTTAAACTTTTCATTCTGAATTTTTATATTCCTCTTGAACTGTTTTGCAAATATTAAAAGCACTATACAAATTAAATTGAATTGATTATATTTTAGACAGATTTACTGTTTCTTCATCATTTTTTTTGTGTTATTTTTTTCCCATTATGTTGACTTTTTTATTACCATTTTGCATAACAATAAATTTTGCTTGTAATGTGACTGTTGTCCTTACACCAAAGTGATGAATTGTTTCAAATATTCACCCCTCAGGTTTCCCACCATTTCCAAGCCCGTCTCAGCCCTCTGTGCTTTTGGGGGAGGATCCTCCACCCTACTCACCCCTGACATCACCTGAGAGCGGCAGTGCCCCTGTGATCAGCTGCCGCGTGTGTCAGTCTCTTATCAGTGTTGAGGGCAAGATCCACCAGCATGTTGTCAAGTGTGGTGTGTGCAATGAAGCAACTGTAAGTCCATGAAAATGCAGAAAAGCTCATTTTTGTGCAGTATGAAAGGTCCCAAGTAGTCTATAGAACCTCACAATAGGAACTAACAGTTTTTCGTTATGCTAATTTTTTTTTAAATAAATTTCTTATCAGTTTTTAAATTTCACATTTTCTGGGGGTTGTGATTATTGGGCAATGTTTTATGCACACGCTGCATTCCGGTTCATTAGTGCTTTTAGTACTATATTATGTTCTCTCACAGCCTTCCCAATATTGGTTTGGGAAGGCGTTTTTTTTTTTCCTTTTTTGCCCTTTACCATTATTCTCTCCCATCTTAGCCCATAAAGAATGCTCCGGCTGGGAAGAAGTATGTGCGTTGTCCCTGTAACTGTCTGCTCATCTGCAAGGTCACATCTCAGCGCATCGCCTGTCCACGCCCTTACTGGTGAGACGGGGATAAAATCTAATTTCAGACAACAGTTGAATCATTCCTAGGAGTGATAGGATATTTTTCCTTTTCCTGTTCCTCTAACCAATCATGTAATTGTTCTTTATTTACTCCTCATTTATTTGTTTTATAAGCAGGATGTGATTTGTTAAGAACAAAGAAAAGAGAGAAAGGGAAATTTTAATTAGAATTTCTATACTGGAAATTAAATGACAATTCTCAAACTGCAGGCTAAAAGCACGGGAGATTATTTTAAATATTCTTTAAATGTTCTTTAACTGCTTTGAGCTAAGTGATTACTCCTTTCCCTTTAAGTTTATCACCTTATTTAAAGCTATCAAAAATCTGAAAAGTAGGAATTGTAGAGGAAATTTTCAGTACATGTTCTCTGGATACTATTGTGTGTGAAAGTCCCAGGAGATCAGCAGTTTCTGAAACTAAGGCTAGCCTTTCGTAACATCAACATTTCTGTGATCTAATTTTTACTCCATTCTGATATTTGATGTGAATATTAACTGAAGCTCTTAACTCATATGTGCACAATTTAAAGCATTATACAGTATATATGCAGCCATGGCCAAAAGTGTTGACACTCCTGAAAGTATTTCTCACAGAAAAGTATTGCAATTACACATGGTTTGCTATACACATGTTTATTTCCTAGTGTGTATTAGAACAACACACACAAAAAAAACAGGAAAAAGCAAATTTCACACAATTTCACACAAAGCTCCAAAAATGGGCTGGACATAATTATTGGCACTCTTAACTTAATATTTGCTTGCACACCCTTTTGGAAAAAATAACTGAAATCAATCGCTTCCTATAACCATCAATAAGCTTCTTACACCTCTCACCCAGAATTTTGGACCACTCTTCCTTTGCAAACTGCTCCAGGTCTCTCATATTGGAAGGGTGCCTTTTCTCAAAAGCAATTTTAAGATCTCTCCATGGGTGTTCAATGGGTTTTAGATCTGGACTCATTGCTGGCCACTTCAGAATTTTCCAGCACTTTGTTGCCATCCATTTCTACGTGCTTTTTGAAGTATGTTTGGGATCATTGTCCTGCTGGAAGACCTCGGATGCAAATCCAGCTTTCTGACACTGGGCCCTACATTGCGTCCCAAAATCCTTTGGTAATCCTCAGATTTCATGATGCCTTGCACAAAGTCAAGGCACACAGTGCCAGAGGCATCAAAACAACCCCAAAACATTTTTGAACCTCTACCATATTTGACTGTAGGTACTGTGTTCTTTTCATTACTTTTTCGGTAAACAGTAGAATGATTTGCTTTACCAAAAAGCTCTATCTTGGTCTCATCTGTCCACAAGATGTTTTCCTAGAAGGATTTTGGTTTACTCACTTACATTTTGGCAAACCGAAGTCTTGCTTTTTTTTGTCTCTGTGTCAGCAGAGGAGTCCTCCTGGATCTCCTGCCAGAGCGTTTCATTTCATTCAAATGTCGATGCATAGTTCACGCTGACACTGATGCACCCTGAGCCTGCAGGACAGCTTGAATTTCTTTGGAACTTGTTTGGGGCTGCTTATCTACCATCCAGACTATCCTGCGTTGCAACCTTTAATCAGTTTTTCTCTTCCGTCCATGTCCAGGGAGATTAGCTACAGTGCTATGGGTTGCAAACTTCTTGATCATGTTGTGCACTGTGGAACATCTAGATCTCTGGAGATGGACTTGTAACCTTGAGATTGTTGATATTTTTCCACAATTTTGGTTCTCATGTCCTTGGACAGTTTTCCTCTCTTTCTGTTCTCCATACTTAGTGTGGCACACACAATGCAAAGACTGAGTCAAAGTTTCTCCTTTTTATCTGCTTTCAGGTGTGATTTTTATATTGCCCACACCTGTTACTTGCCCCAGGTGAGTTTAAAGGAGCATCACATGCTTGAAACAAACTTTATCCACAAATTTGAAAGTGTGCCAATAATTTTGTCTGGCCTATTTTTGGGGTTTTGTGGGAAATTGTCAAATTTGCTTTTTTCTCTCTCTCGCACTTTTTTTTGTTGTTGTTGTTTCAATACATACAAAGGAAATAAATACATGTATAGAAAAACTTATACTTCAAATGCAATACTTCAAATTTTCAATACTGGAAAAATTTAATGGGTGCCAACACTTTTGGCCACAACAGGAAAATGTTAAATAATATGAAAACTATGCCAATGATACAAATGTATTTTATATATTATTAAGCAGTGGTCATTGCACATTTTCTGTGTCTGTGTTGCAGTAAGAGGATCATTAATTTGGGACCTGTACACCCTGGTCCAGCTAGTCCAGATCCACAGCCTAGTGGGGCCCGAGTGTCATGTGGCCACTGTAGCAACACCTTCTTGGTACTATCTTTATTAACTGTACCATAAACAATCATTTCACATAACACTGTGGCAACACCATTACAACAACCAGTATAATCATCACATATAGTACATAATCAGTAGTCACAACATTTATTCTACTTCAGTAAGTATTTGAAAATAATCATGGATGGGATGGCAGTCTATTGCATTGGCCTGGTTCATAGGTGAAAGGTGAATTGTAATAAACATCAAAGCCCACCTGGGTTCCAAGAGGTGTTTTTTTATTTTTTTATTTTTTTTTTTTATTTTTTTTTTACAAATTTTATTAAAAATAAACACTGACAAGTTTTCCCACCTGCTTTTTATCTTTGCTTCACACACAGCAATATGATTGCATTATGATGTTGGCTTTGTAGAAGCCAACATACTGATTTCCGTTATAAGCTTCTTATTAATGTGCTCCCAAAGCACATTCTTATTCTCTTGCATACTTATTATTATTAATGTGCTTGCAAAGCACATTCTTATTCTCTTGCATACTTCTTCTTCTTCTTTTCCGGACACTTTTTCGGCGCGTAACTTGTCCCGCAGCTTTTGTCCTAGACCCATAAATGAGGTGTCAAATCGACTGGCTCATTGAGGAGAGGTGTGCTATGTAATTGTATAAGTGATCCAACCAACGATGTTTGCACAGCGGACGAAAAAGCGGCCAAAAAAGTCCCATAGAAATGAATGGGAAATTCCTAAAATTCAAGCGAAAACAAAAAAAATTAGCACAACATGGACATGTCATATATCAAAACACTCAGCAAGATGAGGGGAACTTGCCACATGCAAACACATTCACATTTTCTTTAGGAAATGTACCCTTCTTCTTCTTCTTCTTCTACTACTAGACACTTTTCTGGCACGTAACTTACCCCACAGCTTTTGTCCTAGACCCATAAATGAGGTGTCAAATCGACCAGCTCATTGAGGAGAGGTGTGCTATGCGAAAATCAAAACAATTTAGCACAACATGGACATGTCATATATACTTGTTGCTATATTTCACAGTTCGGACGGAAATGAACTTCTGGTTTTTTTGTGAGGCAAGTGTTTTGGATTAAAGCGTTTTGGATTAAAAGGCTTACATATTCCAAGGGAAGCGTTTGTCCTTTTAAGGCGTCTGTCCGCTCTTTTAAGAGCCACCCATAATATTTGTGACGCGAGCGTTTTGGATTAAAGCGTTTTGGATTAAAAGGCTTACATATTCCAATTCCTTAGACTCTTGGGGATTTTTTACACAAGCATGGTTTAAATGTAAGTAAACAACAATGACTATCAACTTGGATTAAATTAGTATGATGGCTATAAATCATATTATGCTTTGTTTATGGGCTTAATAAAATCCTGAGAGTCTAAGCTTTCGAACAATGATTTAATGATTAAAACTAGTGGTGGCGTGCCATGGACAGCACGGCGGTCACATTTGTTGTTTCTGCCATTTGTATAACTTTTTGTTGTTTTCAACTATCAGTGTAGTTTTTTATAATTTTTTATTTCACTTTAAACTAATGTCCTTTTAAGAACAGCAACGGCTCTTTTAAGAGCGACCCATTAATTAAAATTAAGCGCATTTTTTCTTTGTCTCCTCACATTACATAATTATTTTTTGACATGATATGACCCGTATATCACAAAGAATGATAAGAATGACTTTAATATAATAAATCTTGGGTACTGTTAGACTCGCCATTCTTCACATTAGTGAATTAATACATAAAACCGCAAAGGCTTTCTCGTGTTCCTGTATGGAGTTGGGGTAAGCAATTCGTTTAGCATGCAAGCGAATCGCGGTTCGAATCCACCCTTGAACAGTTTTTTTTTCTAACACTATAATAAAGGTTCATTAGTTGACATTAGTTACCACATTACTTAACATGAACTAATAATGAACTGCACTTCTACAGCATTTATTCATTTTGTTCATGTTAATTTCAACATTTACTAATACATTATTAACACCGTGTTAACATTAGTTAATATACTGTGAACTAACATGAACAAAGAATAAACTTTATTTTAACAAAGATTACTAAATACAATAATTTATTGCTCATGGTTAGTAAATGTTAGTTAATACATTCTATTTGAACTAATGATCCTTATTGTAATGTGATTATATTTTTTCCCTGTAAAATCACTGATTGATGCTTTAGTTCAAGATCTTAATGGCGCTTGTTTCAGGAAAAGATAAATGGATTTTCAGGTGTGCTCTTTTGTTGCAGGTGAGAAACTAGTCTGCAAATATAACCATAGTAACTGTGCAGCCATACCCTAGCAACCATGTAGTGCACCTTACGAACCATATTGCAATATAAAGAAGCCATATCTCAGTTACACAACATAAAGCACTCAGCACGATGAGGGGAACTGACGTCACGTGTAGCCCCGCCCCCAAAATAAGCGAAATCAAAGATTTAGCACAACATGGACATATCATATATCAAAACACTCAGCACCATGAGGGGAACTGACGTCACGTGCAAGCACATTCACATTTTCTTTAGGAAATGTACCGTTCTAGTTCTTCTTCTTCTTCCGTAACTTGTCCCGCAGCTTTTGTCCTAGACCCATAAATGAGGTGTCAAATCGACCGGCTCATTGAGGAGAGGTATGCTATGACTTTTATAAGTGATCTGACCAACGATGTTCGCACAGCGTATGAAAAAGTGGCCTAAAAAGTCCCATAGAAATGAATGGAAAATTCCTAAAATTCAAGCGAAATCAATAATTTAGCACAACATGGACATGTCATATATCAAAACACTCAGTATGATGAGGGGAACTGACATCACGTGTAGCCCCGCCCCCAAAATTAGCGAAATAAAAAATTTTGCACAACATGTATATGTGACATATCAAAACACTCAGCACGATGAGGGGAACTTGCCACGTGCAAGCACATTCACATTTTCTTTAGGAAATGTACCGTTCTAGTTGTTGTTGTTGTTATTATTAATGGTGCTTGCAAAGCATTATTATTGTTATTCTGCATACTTATTATTAATGGTGCTTGCAAAGCATCATTATTGTTATTCTGCATACTTAATAATAGTAGTAATAATAATAATAATAATAATAATAATAATATACTTCCGGACACTTTTTCGGTGCGTAACTCATCCCGCAGCTTTTATCCTAGACCCATGAATGAGGTGTCAAATCGACCGGCTCATTGAGGACAGGTGTGCTATGACTTTTATAAGCGATCGGAATTCCGGAATTCCCAGTATGGAAGCTCAAATGGGTTTTTTTCCCCCATAGACTTGAATGGGGAATTCTTAAAATTCTTTTGTTCTCTCTGTAGATGTAAAGCACACTCTCAATACATGTAACTATCAACTCCACACTATCAATCCAATGATTCTACAAGTATTGGCCCCCTGTCAATAGACTTTTGTCAAAGTATTGGCACCCCACCGGGTAGTCACGTGACGTCATGTGTAGCCCCGCCCCCAAAAACTATTCTATGCAGTATAAGTAGAATTCCATAATGACTGCAGTTTTGACATGAAATGTCAAAACACTTAGTAGTCACTTTTGCCCAAAAGTATTGGCACCTCACCGGGTATTCACGTGATGTTACGTGTAGCCCCGCCCCCAAAATAAGCGAAATCATAAATTTTGCACAACATAGACATATCATATATCAAAACACTCAGCCCGATGAGAGGAACTGCTTCACGCATTTTGGTCACGTCATGTGACATTTTATTTCTGGGTTCCAACGAAACTTTCGGTTTTTCCGTAGTCGACGATCGAACATCCCATAGACTTGAATGGGGAATTCTGAAAATTCCTCTAAGCTCTCACACGCAGCGTGTGCAGAGCTCAGGCACGGCTTCTGTTCTGTGTTCTATGCAGTATAATAATAAGTAGAATCCCATAATGACTGCAGTATTGACATGAAATGTCCAAACCCTCAGTAGCCACATTTTGGCAAAAGTATATATACTTTTTCACTGGGGTTTCTGGTGACGTCACCTGTAGCCCCGCCCCCAAAATAAACGAAATCAAAAATTTGCACAACATGGACATGTCATATATCAAAACACTCAGCCCAATGAGGGGAAGTGCCTCACGTGTATTCTGGTCATGTCACGTGAAAATTAAAAATTTGCACAATTAAAAATTTGCACAACTAAAAATTTGCACAACATGGACATTTGACATATCAAAACACTCCGCACAATGAGGAGAACTGCCTCACGGGTATTCGGATCACATCACATGCTCATGTCCGCTCACCTCCAAAAGTATTGGCACCCTAGCGGTCTAGTAGCCTTCACGATCTTTTTGTCCTCTTGCCTCCAAGAGTAACATTGATCCTTATGTCCACTCGCCTCCAAAAAGCACCGGCCTTTGCGAGTACTTGCACCGTCAAAGCCAGCATCAAAGTTTGTCGTGACGAACTTTACAAATCTAGTTGTATAATGGATTTCTTTACGGAAAACTATAATCATGATGGTGTTAATGTAAATATTATAGAAACTTCCTTGAAATAGTTTCATTCTGCAGGATCCCAAAGTTTACATCAATTAAACTTTTTTTTTTAATCTTTCTTTTCTGTCACTATTCCTGTTATTTAATGCAGCCACAAGCCAAATTCAACACAGCTGGTATTGTTGGTCCTCTAAATTATCAGCAACAGTGGTATATTCATAATTAATATATATGTATATTTTATTATTATTCATTTTAAACCTCATTGTCTCACAGTTTTACATAATTTCATCACCACCATCATCATCATCATTAATAAGTTCTTTTTTTCTTCACTTTGCAGTGGACAGAGTTTACTGACAGGACACTGGCCCGATGTCCCCACTGCAGAAAAGTGTGAGTGTCCAGTTATCCCTAAAAATTACTAAAAACATTTTGTCGGACGACCCACAAACATGATATGGGGATGTTTCTCGTACTATTGTGTTGGGCCTATTTATCACAATCACATCATGGATCAGTTCGAAGTCATAAGAAAACTTAGGGGTCATGGCATCGCCACGAGTGGCAGCCTATCCAGTAGCTCTGTGATAGTTGACCGGACGGGGAGTACAAAAGCCTGATTGAGGACTTTGTCAGTTGGTGTGTGTCCAACCCTCTACAGCTGAAAACCTCCAGGAGATGGTGATGGATTTTTGTAGGAATAAACCACAATCTCAACCTGTGTCCATACAGGGGGTTGACATGGAGATGGTCAAGACCTAAACATATCTAGGGCTGCAGCTAGATGATAGGTTGAACTGGACCACAAACATGGATATTCTGCTCAGGAAAGGACAGAGCCATCTACACTTGGAGGATCGCATCCTTCAACGTCTGCAAACAAATGCTACACATCTTATACTAATCTATGGTCGTCACTGGACTTTTAGATGCTGTGTCGTGCTGGGGAGGAAGCTGCAAAAAGAGAGATGCAGCACGACTAGACAGACTGGTGAGGAGCACAGGTTCTGTGGTTGGAACAGAGCTGGACATATTGGTGACAGTACAACATTGGAAATTTCCATCTGTCTATTTATCTATCTGTCTGTCTGTCAATCCACAACACAGCAGTAAGCTATCAATATCTTGTTTCCAGACCAACAAGATTAACATTATGGAATGGCCAGTGCATTATTTAACCTTAATCTAATAGAAATCTTGTGGGGTGACATCAAAAACGCTGTTTCTGAGGCAAAACCCAGAAATGCAGAGGATCTGTGGTATGGATTGCAATCGTCCTGGGCTGGTATACCTGGCAGAAGTCGACTCCATGCAACACAGAGCTGAAGCAGTTCTCCGCAACAATGGTTAAGACAACTAAATATTAGTTCAGTCAAGAAAGCTAAATCTTCAAGCATTGTTCAGTTTATACAGTAAATTTTTTTTGAATTTGTAAAAATAAAAATGCTGTCACTGTATTTTATTTTAACTGCCCAATATTTATGCCAAATTATTGAGCTTTACTCACATTTTTAAACACACTGCTATTTATGTGCATTTAACTGTGTTTGTGTCGGCACAAAGAGGAATGAGGGAAAGAAAGGAAGAATGAAAAAATTTGTATACTGTGTGTGTGTATATATAATATAAATAATGATCTAATATTTCTGCATTAGAGATTTATATATTAACCTGCCATCAAAGAATTCTTTGTGAGTGTCTCTACATTTTTGTTTACCTCAGGGAACAGACACAGTCTCAATACTGTTGAACCTGAGTGGTGACAGTATACCAATCAACTGTTGTGAAAGGACAGGAAGCAATATGTTTGTCCTATCATGTTTCCCAATCTTCTCACCAGAGGGCTTAGGATTTTTTGAAAAGCTTTAGGTTTTTAAGTGTTTTTGTTGTCTCAGTACTTTATATCTGGATGAAAATCACCACCAACATTTATTGCTTCTGCTGCAGTTCTTCAATTGGCCAGACATATCCAAGGAGGCGGAGTCTCTGGTGTTTTCTCCTCTGCTTGTTGTTCAGCATCTCGGCTGCTGGACTTATTGTGAGTGTAAACACTGGCCTTTTTATCTTTGCTTTTTTTCTTCCCTGAAATATGTTCATTTCTAAATAACTCGCTCTCTCTACAGGGGGGGACGTGGTCTAAGGCACAATTGTATGGAGGGATATATGCTGCTTGGGTGGCCATGCTGCTACTGGTCATGGTGACTTTGGCCAGAGCACTCTACTGGACCTGCCTACGGGTCAGCCAACCACTGCAAAATTTCACATAGAAAATGAGCGGGGGGTGGGGGATGGCCTGGGTGGCACTTGGGTGGTAGAAGAAAGGGTTTCGTGGGAGAAATTGGGCAACAGAATCAGACTGGTGGTAAATAGTCTGAGAAAAATGCTGAGCAATGGATGTAACATGAAGCATTAAGCCATGTAAAATAATGATTAATGATAAATATAAGAGAATGGTCTGCTGAGGGGGAAGGATGACTGGATTGAAGAATTGGGCTGAAAATAGTTATTTGTTTTAAGTAAATATTTATTGAGCTGAACATTGGATCCTGTGGTTTTACCAATGACTGTGCGCAAACCTACTGACACCATACTGAAACCAAATTCTAGTGGCCCAAAATATTTTAATCTCGCATGTAACACACACATATGAAAGACTCCAACACTGAAAGACACTGGATCAATAGTGGTAGGTGTCTGTCAGATTATTTGGCATAGTTGACACTATATGGCAGACATGTATGTTTGCACACACAATCCGCCAACTGATTTTGACCGCATATCTGGAAATTTGCCTCAACAAAAGAGCACCATAGGTGTCGAGTAGAGTTTCGTCTTGACTGATTAGTTGTGTGTTGCTATAATGTACTGTCATAAATATTAGAATAAGTGCATTTGTAAATGCTATCAATATCAGTGCATCTGCAGTCCAAAGCATCAAGAGGCCAGAGAGTGACTGAGAACAGAATGCTGTCTGTCCTCCACAGTGTGGCTCTGCTTTAACATACCATCCACACCCACCTCTGTTCTTTCCATATGACCTTATAAACCCATACTTACTTCTAATCTGTGATTATGCATAGGTGTAACTATATATTGTGAAGTAAAATTACTTGGCATTAATCAAAAGAATTTCATATTTGAACTTACGAATATAATATGAATAAAATGAATTATAATAAATAACAAATCAATAACTGAGAATTCAGAGCAAAAGTCTCATGGTGCTTTTTAATTTGTATTGACATGCTTGCTAGGCATGATACAAAAATTTGGTCACCTTTTTTATGCATTTTCACTTCAGGTCTATGTGAAATAATTAAAATAATATGGTGGGTAAGCATGATTTTCATACAGCTAATAAATTTTATTTAATAATTGCACACACGAGCAGACAGATTAGTGTCACCAACATACTAAATTCCTTAAGGGGGTGCTGTAGTAATGTTATTTTAATTTTATTTGTATTTTTATATAAAACCCCATTTTATTAGTCTGACATATCGATACACCTACAGTAGATAAAAGGTCTCACATTCCCAGGTTGTTTTTCTGTTTTCCCCTTCAGGCTGAATATTTATTTGTTATTGTTTTAAGACTGCACCATTGCACTAAGAGGATCTAACAGTTCCTTAAAAAACCCTTTTTTCTGTAAACACTACATTATTTTTTCTAATTTGTGTTCGTGTACTTACCATGAGAAGAATTATTGTAATCTGTACACCCACTCTGCCTGATGGTAATTACCGCACTGAAAGGTTTCTGTTGGGCATTCTCTTATTTATGATCTGAATGATGATGATGAAGTCACCAATACATGACATTTGTCATGTCATTAACTTGAATATGATACACCTGTGGTCATATAAAATGTGCTAATCACATGTATGTTTTTGTATTTAACTGCTGTGTATTAAAGGACAGTTTAGGACTTTATGCACCGCTTATTATTTTTTATTTTAAAAAGATACCTTTTTATTTAAACAAATAAAACAAAACAAAAAAAACAAATCTTTAATATACCCTTGGGTCAATGCACAAAGAGTGCCTGATTTTGTATTAATTAAAAATAATTACCCAACGCCCCACCCCCCACCTCGTTTTTGATGGATCTCTGTAGTAAATGGACTGTTGGCAATTGTTGGTCATTATCCCATATTATATTATGTTGGTGATTTTCTTGGGGACAAAAACATGATTCCTCTGTTGTGATTAGTAATTTATTCTGACAAACTTAATTTAAAGAAACAGGCAATTATTAAAACCTTTACTGCTTAATAATATTGTATGAGGTCCAAAGGTACAGGGATTGTATTCTGAATAAACATCTCCTGTAAAAAAAAACCATATTGATCAATGTTTCATAGTTCAAAAAGTATATGGTGTCACTGAAGAGGAAGTGCTACAAGACTGGGTTCTGGATTTCTGCTGCTGAAATTCTTACTACTTTGTGATTAGTGGTGTGAAGGTTTACAGTGATTAGATAAAGATATAATTGTCCCATATTGGTATAAATAATGTCAGAAAATATGTATGAACGTTTTATTCTGCTGTACGCTCCAAAATGAGATGGCAAAAGAGGAAACGTCTTTGTCTTATCCCACAATCCAGGCGCAAAGGTGCCTTTGTCCTAAACTATACGCTTTAAAGTTATGAGTACTGATCCCAATCTTATTTATGCCAAGAACATTTAGACAAGAATGAGGCTTTTCTTCGAGTTTGTTTGCAAATGATTCATTTGTTACAAGGCATGAAGACAATATAAAAAAAAGAAAACAATCATTTTAGTCACTGTGCTTTCTTTATTCTCACACACACACACACACACACACACACACACACACACACACACACACACACACACACATTTGCTAATTTTCTTTGACATTTATCAGATTTTAAGAAAATTCATTAAGGAGACTTTTTCCTAAGAGACACATGTCTCTTGTTTCATGCAGATGTATTTTGTTCCTCAAAGAGAGTAAGAGAGATGGGAAACATATAAAAAGCTTTCAGAAACCACAAATCCCTTAGCCCAGGAGATAACAGAGAGAAAGTAAGAGGGGTGGGTTGGTGATGGGGGTTCAGCATTAATGGATGGGAGAGAACAGGTACAGACAAAGAATGTTACTCCCTATATGCACGTGTGTTTTTGACCATATAGCTCTTTTTAAGTGTCTTTGCTCAACACACACACACTGATCTGATCACAGTAATCAGCATATATCTTCCTTAAAGATGCATAAGCACTCACTTCTGTACATGTGATGAGTGGTATGGTTCTGACTTACTTATCCCCCCCTTACCATAAAGGATCTCTAACCCCTACACAAACACACCAGCAACTACATCCCCTTTAATACTAAAAGGATTCAGTCTTTATGACAAGCAGCATGACCTTGTACTCATTATTAAGACTTGTTTGTTCTCAGCATGAAGAGGAATTAACAGAGAGGCTTAGAATGCGAGGGATTGGCAGATTTGCTAAGGGATGGGGAGATGGATGAGATGGAGGCCTAAGCAGCTTTAGAACAGTCAGTGTCAAAACAATCGACTGATCTCACCGACAGTTTACCGACTGCCATGAGACGGTCTCATTATTAAAGTGAACATTGTACATGCTGTCATAAATGAAAATCTTTCTTACTATCCTAGTTCACTTCTTGCTTCGCATGTCTTCACTCTATAACATAATCTCGTCTGTGTGTGTGTGTGCATGTGCGTGTCACTGTCTCACCATCACTAAAAGCATGCATTTAACTCAATTAATGGTATGCATTATTAATTTCTATCTAGAGATGTATTTGTTTTTACACTGGAATTAAAAGCCTCTGGTGTCATATATCACACTCCAGAGGGAGAGAAATTGAAAGAGAAAGACTGACTGACCTTTTTTTCTTTGCTTTTTTTTTTTTTTTAACTCTGTGCAAAAAAATTTACATTTTTTTGTTGTTGTTAAATGTATGCTTTATAACACAAAAATCTGCTTTATTCATTAACAGGCCATTATTTCAGTGGCCTATGATTGTATGTTATGGGTAGTAATCCCATCTTCAATTTAATTTGTGTTTAGAGCTTAAAGTTTGTATATTGTTCCTTAAATGTTTTATTTTAGTTACATATTCATTGTCATATCATTTTAACATCAAATAAATTTGCTATTATTTATTTTGCTTATTTCAGTAACTTATCTAGCGTTCTAACCAAATCTGCTAGATTTTTATATATTTCTGTTTTTAATGTTTTTAATTTGAGTGAATTTAAAATAGAATTTAGTTATTTACAAATTTCTAGCATGATCAATTTCAAAAGTAATTGCCTGCCATATTTGCTATGATTTGGTCTAATATAATAAGTTTGCTGACATCAATGTTTTTGAGTAATCTTTATTCAATGATGTTAGTATATGATGACATGGCTTAGTGGTTAGCACGTTCGCCTCACACCTCCAGGGTCTGGGTTCGATTCCCGCCTCCCCCTTGTGTGTGCGTAGTCTGCATGTTCTCCCCGTGCCTCGGGGGTTTCCTCCCCCAGTCCAAACACATGCATCTCTGGAAAATTGTCCGTAGTGTGTGATTGCGTAAGGGAATGAGAGCGTGTGTGTGCCCTGTGATGGGTTGGCACTCCATCCAGGGTGTATCCTGCCTTGATGCTCCCCGTGACCTGAGGTAGTTTGGATAAGCGGTAGAAAATGAGTGAGTGAATGAAAACATTCTTTAACGAAAAATCACAAGAAATATAGCACGTGAGCCTGCTTCTTTTCAAATATATGTTATATTTCTCATTACATGGCCTCATTACATAATTAAGGTGTATTGAATAAATACATAGATGTCTTCATGATAAATGTTTAATATGGACACATTTTAAAACTAAAGCAACAGGGCTTCAGTTTGCCAGTTTAGCCTGTATTGCCATAACAAACATTTATAAAATCTGAAATAAATCAGTAAAATTATGTGTAACCATCAAAGTTCCATGAAATAGCAGTTTAATTGTTCAAATAATTTTAATTTTACAGAAAAAAATTAACAAGCTAATAATGTTTTCACATGAAAATGTTTTTGTGTTGTCTTTGTCATCTTTATATGAAGTATAAAAAATATAGTAATGTTCTTCTTTAAGATGTAGCAATAAAAACACAGGAGTAAAATTTTACATTGCCACTTGCCAAACCACTATGCTATGATAGAACATGAATGATGACTGC
Organism: Tachysurus fulvidraco; assembly: GCF_022655615.1. NCBI lineage: Eukaryota > Metazoa > Chordata > Actinopteri > Siluriformes > Bagridae > Tachysurus > Tachysurus fulvidraco. The sequence goes on from NC_062539.1 coordinate 10,636,571, forward strand.
ATCTTTCGAATGTCTCTTTTCTTCATTTCACATTTGACTCTGTTACAGTACTGTACATATTACTGTATATATGTGTTTATAGATGAATAAACATAATATTTGATAGAAATATTTTTAGTAATGCATATAAATATAGTCATTATTCTCTTTATTCAGTTCAAGATTTGTTTAAAATGCGATATTAAATAGAAAACCTGTTTTAAAGCAAGCAAATTTTTAAAAGATGTCCTTCATAAACCCTATAATGTTCTGTATTGCACCCTTATTCTGTGGGGAACATCTTGCATATGTTTCTTTAATAACTGTTTTTAAATGGTTCTATATAGCAACGTAGGAGTGTACTATAATAGTTGATTGTCTAACTGTTTTTATCACGTCTCTATGTTTTGACAGCAATCTGCCAGTTACAATTGTGTAAAATAAAAATGTCATAAACACATTAAAATCTAATGAGTAAGTTAATAAAATATATTTTGCTTAATTTCCCATGTATTCCTTTAATCAATTACAAGAGAGGAGGAGCGTGTGTGTGTGTGTGTGTGTGTGTGTGTGTGTGTGTGTGTGTGTGTGTGTGTGTGTGAGAGAGAGAGATAGAGCGAGAGAGAGAGAGAGAGAGAGAGAGAGAGAGAGAGAGAGAGAGAGATATGAAGGGTGACAGATGTCCTTTCTTCTGTCTCCCCATCACTTGGTATATTCTTATTGAGGATCCATGAGCTCCTCACATTAAAAAGGTAGTAACATTTTAGCATTCCATTTTCTAAATTATATAGCTAATAGGCAAATACTTAAAGTTACATTTCACTGGATTTTCTATAAAGTGAGTATCTTTTTGCTTCCAGTTTTTGCTTGATATTCCAGAAAATTTAAGAACATGGACAATAATTTACATATTACACATTTTTACTTTAATATATTCAACAATTTATTTTAGTATTTTTTTCCAGCTGTAGAAAACCTCCAAGACAGGTGATTTCTTCAAAGGCAATTTTCTTTTAAAGTTAACTTAATTTGACCATGAATATTTAGAAAAGTGCAAAATGTGTTACTTCAAATGATTTGTTTCTAAAACCACAAAGGAGTTTGTTTTTAACCAGAGGTTGAATGTCTGGTACAAGCAACAAATTAATAACATCTGTGGGTTCCTGGGAAACAATTTTTGGAAACACTGCGATTAGAAATGTCAATGAAAACTGAAAGCCTTTTTAATATATTTTTTCTCCCGTGCCATCATAAATTAATATAATTTACATAAGTGCAAAAACTTGGTTTGAATTGGAGCAGAATTTTTTTTTGTTGATTATATCTAGAGTATATCTAGAAAAGGAAATATCTATTCATAATAATGTAAAAATAGTATGTAATAATGTATGCTGAAATATATATCATAATATGTTGTTATTATCTCGTGTAATTTTACAAATACAATACAAATACAAAGTGGATGCCAAACATTAGTACAACTAAAGTGTTTATTTAATTAGATAAACTAAAATGGTTCCCAAAGTAAATGTGAAGTAGATGATTCAATAGACATGTAAAAAAAATTTATCATCTTGTAGATGCATTGCAGCTGCAGTTCAAATATGGGACCTCTCATTTCACCGTATTGGAGTCAAAGTAAGTGCTTGTCTATGTGGGTTTGTGTGATTAACTGTTATGACATGGGAAAAGACGCCAGAAGGTCCTTGCCTTTCTTCCATCTTTTTGTCTTTCTTCAAGATGCTTATGTTAAGTTTTACATATACAGTAGATTTTGACAGAATATTAAGAAGAAGCATTCAAATGCATGACTGATAATTAAAGCAGTGAACTGAAAACAAATAGAAAAGTATATACAATAAAATACATTTATAACATTTATAAATACTTGCATTGTGTAGCCTCAAGTAATTAAGTGATTATTAAATATCTTACATTTTTTTGATGGTGGGACATTGCTATGGCTTAGTGCTTGTAATTAGTAATAACATTTTATTGTCCACAGACACAATACATATAAGCAGTAACAACACAAATACAAAAAAAGCATGTAAAGTATAAAGTACATTCTGATCCTGAAACATCCAGCACAATGCCAATATCACCATTTGATACCTATTTGCAGTGGCTATAAAATGTCTACACACACACCAGTTAACACTGCAGGCATTTCTGGTGTATAAAATAAAACCAAGATAAATCATGTCAAATATTTTCCACCTGATATAGCATTCAACAAAATGTGATATAGCACTCAAAGAAATTCAAGTAGAAACTTTTTAGGTAATAAAGAAAAAATATATATTTTAAGCATCTTCTGCTGTAATATAGGACAGCATTTTTGGGCGTCTGCCAATTCAGTACATCTCGATTTGTCTGCTCGATTCCACTGTTCATTGCACTTATGCTAGATCATTTCTATTATAAGGGGATTTTCATTAGGGTTTAAAACTGTGGACTTTCTGAGCCAATCCAAAACTTTGACCTTCTCCTGAAGCCACTTTGTTGACATAGAGATGTGATGTGGGTCATTATCTTCATCTAGGGCCTGCAGGGTTTGCACTAAAATATATTTTTGTGCAAACAGGCATTTGCAAGTTCTCTATCTTGGACAGTATGATGCTGTCAGCACCATACTCTTTTGCACCAAACATATCATCTTGAATTATGTTCTCCAGTTTCCACCTTGGTCTCCTCAGGCCATACCACATTATATGTGGGATAATGCAGGGCTTCTGTCTAGAGACCATACCCCATAGCCCAGACAAGAAGAAAACAAGACATTGTTATTGCATACATCAATGACATACAACATGTCACAGTACTTCCCAGACGTAACTCTATTAACGTTACTGTATATCTCTTGGCAGCCTCCCTGTTAAATCTACCTTTTGTCTTTTTGGCAATTTTAGACACATTTCCTGTTCTGGGTGGTGGTTCCCCCTTTTTGCCACTTGAGATTATGGTCTGCCCAGTGTTACCCTAACCCTAATGTTTGAGAGAGTACTGACATCCCTCTAAATGGAAAATCTTTTGTATACTAGTTTTTGGACCGATCAGCTGTTCGGAATTTAACTTTAGAAAATCAAATCAAAGGTTAATCAGTCTTTTATATCCTTAATGCACTCTGTTAACTTAGACAATTTTGATATTTCATATAATCGTATTGTCAGTATAACAATGGAACTAATCCCATGCCTTCTAATGATGTTTCCCAAGGGAAGCATGTATACTGAAAAAAGCAATGGTCCTAACATTGACCCTTGAGGGACTCCATATTTTACTGTCATTAAAATGGAGGATGTCCACAGAATGCAAAACTGTTTGTATGAATTTCAAGACCAAAGCCATTTTCATGATTTCTAAGTGGCACCATCCACAGTAATTTTGCTGGGATTGTAATCTCATAATCTCTGTGCTTTCCAATTGATGATAACTCCTACCAGAATTAGATTATTTTAGATTAAACTTTATTGACATGGGTACAAGGCAATGAAATGCAGTTTGCATTTCATCTAACCAGAAGTGCAAATAAGTAGTGCAATACTGACATATACAGATCATCTATCTATCTATCTATCTATCTATCTATCTATCTATCTATCTATCTATCTATCTATCTATCTATCTATCTATCTATCTATCTATCATAAGTCTTTACAGTAAATATATTTCTAAAGATGACATGAAATCCCGGGGTTGTGGAAAAAAAACCACATAGACAAAAGCCAAGACTTCTGGAATTATGTGCTTTGAAAGAATTGCTCTAAAATGTAATTAACTGGAGAACATAACAAAGGGGATATTTGGTGTAATCCAAATACAGCATTTCAGCAAAATAATTTAATACCAACTGTAACACATGAAGGTGGATTTGTTATGGTTTGGGATGTTTTGCTGCAGCAGGACCTGGTAAGCTCATCATCATAGAATCCATTATGAATTCTGCATTGTATCAGACGTTGCTTGAGGAACATTTAAATCCATCTGTCAAAAAATTAAAAGTAAAAAATGTGGAATTGTGGCATGGTCAAGTCAAAGCCCAGATCTAAATCCTATTGAAATCCTGTGGGGTGATTTGAAACGGACTTTACATGCAAGAAACCCCTCAAACATCACACAGCTGAAAGAATTCTGCATTCAAGAGTGGGGGAAACGTTCTTCCAGTTGATATCAGAAACTGGTACATGGCTACAAGAAACAGGTTACAGCAGAAAAAGGGGGAAACACTAGCTATTAGGACTCAGGGTGTCCTAACTTTCCTCAGTTGAAATACTCATTTTGTTGATTTCATTTGTTTAATAAGTGAAAACAAAGTGATTTTTTGTTGTTTACATGCTATTACATGACTTTCATCTACAGGCACAAATTAAAACAAGATCAGAAATTGACATACGTTTCTTAATAATGAACAGAATATTGAAAATTTATGTTTTTTACATGACCATATATATATATATATATATATATATATATATATATATATATATATATATATATATATATGTAAGGGAGAAAAAGAAGAACAATTAGTCCTTGAGCAATAAGAGGTTGTAGTGCCTCTCTGATTGGCTGCCGGATTCTTGCTGCATTTCTGCCACCCTGCCCTGTGACATGACATACTTGCTCAAGGGCACCTCGGTCGTGGCCGGCCCGAGACTCGAACCCACAACCTTTGGGTTACGAATCAGACTCTCTAACCATTAGGCCACGACTGCCCCCATGTAGGCATGTGATTGCAACAGAGAAAAGAGTCCATTGTTGGGGTGGCTGAGGTCCTTCATGATCTTCTTTGATTTAGCACCGCTTGCTGTAGGTAGACTCCAGGTTAGGGAGCTTAGTTCGAATAGTATGTTCGGCTGACAGTAACACTCTCTGGAGAGCTTGTCTGTCTTGCTTGGTGCCGTTCCCAAACTAGTCTGTGATGCTTCCCATCAGGATGCTCTCAATGGTGCACATGTAGAAAGTTCTTAGCACATTAGACGGCAGTTTAAAGTCCCTTAAGCGTCTGAGGTGGATAAGACGCTGCCAAGACGCTGCCAGGAAGAGACACTGCCTGATCCTGCGAGAAGGGGTGGGTTAGGGTTAGGGTTAGGGCTAGGGTTAGAAATGTGTGGGAAATGTCCTGATGATGGTTTTGTGAACTGTATCATGCGCTAGTTTAGCAATAAATCCCATGACCTCTTCCATAAACCTGTTGATGTCATCAGAGCTGCAGCAGAACATGTCCCAGTCTGCGTCATCTAGACGCAGAGCCGATCGGCCCTATACGCTCACGCTAATTACCCACAAATTATGCAAGGCCCCGCCTCCCCCTGCCGAATTTTACAGCACGTGTTAATATTTACTGTGTAGATGACAATATGAAGCAGAGCTATCCATCTGGTCATGAAAAAAAAAGAAACAAAATGAGAGTGAAGTGTGAGAACAGCAATCAGGTAAACTTGTATTCTCTTCAAGTTTGATGTCAGCAAGAGCAAATAACAGTAAAGTTAAGTTGATGTGATTCTGTCTCTAGTCTCTATCTGACTAGCTAAATTAGCTGTGCAGTGCTGCCAGTGCATCTCTTGGCCTGTCTGTCACACAACAATTTATTGCATGAACATTCGCATGAATAAACACCCGTGTTTATAAACGGCAGCTCGATAACCGCGCCGCACGTATATATGCGTTCATATGCGCGTGCAATCATGCACGAAATGACACGCACGCTTTCCAGCAAAATCTGTGTGAGCATCAGTACAAAAAGCAGTGTGATAACACTCCTAAATGACAATGTTTATAGTGTCTCAATCAAGGTTACAACAACATTAATGCAATATGGAAACCAATGGGTTTACATTGGAATGGGCATAATGCCAGGTCAATAAGAATGCACATCCCTCAGTAAATAATAACCATAAGGGATCAAGTATTGCTCTCATGCATACTCTAAAACAGTGTAACGGTATGGCAAGCCATTTTAGCTTTTATACATTCACATGATATGGATTTTTGATATCAAGAATTCAGTTTTCAATACTTAAAATGTAAATATTAAGAGTGTGATTTCTAGTAGTAACCATGTTTTTGATATCAGGAATTGCATTTAAATTCACTTGCATATTCCATTCAATAAAGATTTGTTTATCCACTTATCAGGTCGCAAGAACGAGCCACCACCGCTAGGAAGCGAGAGTGCATCAACTTCATTGTAACTTCATTGTAACTTTTAAGCATTAAATCCTCTAAATACACGGTTAAATTATATACTGTTTGAAAGCTTAGACTCTCAGGATTTTATTAAGCGCACACACAAAGCATAATATGATTTATAGCAGTCATAGTGATAGCCAACCATTTGATAGCCAACCGAAAGTAGGTGGCGCTAGTTCGATCTGTTTACTCACCTTTAAACGCTGGTCTTTAAATTTCCCTTTCTTCACATTGTCACTAATGTTAATGTATTTTCCAAAACAAATGCTTGTAAAAATCCCCAAGAGTCCAAGGAACTGGAATATGTAAGCCTTTTAATCCAACACGCTTTGCTCGCCTCACAAGAATTAAGTCTTTGACCGGAAGCTGTAAGCAGCGATTCACTTCCATCATTTGTTCAACTCCTGCTTCTCATTGGAGGCTTACAAAACTTACAAAACGTGTCAGATTTGTAGTCGAGGGTCTAACGAATCAAACAAGCCCTCTCATGAGGTGCAGAGATATGCAGCTAAGAAGCCAATGAGGTCTCTCCATGCTATGTGGGTCACCCTCCCTTTGATTTGATGTTTCGCGAGCATCACAGCTCTTTAGCTAATAAGGAGACGATTCCAACGAGATGCAACATGATACATCTGGTGAGTTCGGGCTGTGCAATGAGCATGCGCATATTAATTTTTTTCAACTTTATTGCGCAATTCTCGAACTTTTCACACTCTCACGCCTCAGGGTGTCAGTTTACAGGCCTTTTTTCACAGCAGACTTCTAGGCAGAGGGGTTCTCTTTGTTCTAGGACTTTTGACCTAAGCATGCAGTCTTTTTATACAAAGTTATACAGTAAACAAATAAACAAGAAAAACCTGAACGGACGGACATGTCCGTAGAAAAATATTCATATAAAATCCATTTTTGAGTCTTTTGACTTAATTTTTTTTTTGGTGAAAGCCAAGACATGTGGCTATGACCAGCAGTTGTTGTTTACCTACCATCATTAAATACAGCAATGTATGTAATCAGTTTATCAGGTAAACAACTCAGATGGAAATAAAAATCCTCCATTCTAGCCTCTGTAACTCTGTGTCAGTAAGGCTTAGAATCACCCTGACACTTGTGTCAGAAACTAGAGACTCTCTTCTTTCCAAGCTCACCTCTGTGACCAAGAGATGGAGCAAACTTTTTTAAAAGGAGGGAGGTTTGTAATGGGGTGTCAAGTGTGAATGTGTGGCAAATGGTTTACATGGCTCACGGGTCAGGTAGGAGGTCCCCTTCCCCAATTCCATTGTCCTGTCCATATGATGAATTGAGAATAACTCTCATCACAGATCACCCACTCTCCACCCCCCGAGATTAACTATTGCCAACTGCTGTGCCCACAATGTATAATGAGGCCATCTGCTTTCTCCTGCTGGGTACGTGCTTTGGGATGAACTTGAAGTGAAAAATCCTGCAGTGATAAGAACTAGCCAGTAACTCTGGAACTATTTTTAACTTTAGCCATCCATTGGACCCAGGCATGGTCATTCACCAGCTTTGAAGGCCTTGGACAGGATGGCACCGTGTCCTGTGTCAGATGCATCTGTGTGCATTTTGAAGGGGAAGCTGAAGTCATAGTTCTGCAATATGGGCATGCTGATGAGAGGCTCCTTCAGCTGCTGAAACGCCTGCTCTATCGTGGTAGTCCATTGCACCTATTCTGGTTGTCCTTTCTCGGTGAGATCTGAGTGGGCGGAAGCTACAGTGGAGAAAGTTTACTTAGTAAGTGTAGCCCCAGAGGGGAATGTATGTGTTTATTGGTGGAGGGGCATGGGTAGTTACTCACAGTTTCTACCTTCTTCACTTGAGGGATAAGCAGACCATGGCCTCAGGCTGTCAGCCCCAGATGTCACTTCTCCATGGACCAGGTGGAGGAATGGATTACCATGTTGTTGAGTGTAGGGACAGTGGGGCTGCAGCATGATGCTTATAGGTCTCTGGAATATGACTGGCACCCTGTGCAGCCCAAACGAGAGAAACCATTTCTGCCAGTGGCCGCTCTTAGTTCAGAAACCCATTTTGTCCTTACGTACTGGCATGTACTGTCATTCACGTACGGCCACTGTTTTCGAAGTCTTGATCTCATGGTGGACTAGGTGGGTGAGGCTGGTTGATGAGGAGAAGAGTTCTGTGAACTGGTCAACCAGCTTCATCATATCCTGCTGCTGAGAGTGAGATCATCCCCTCTCCAAGCCAAGACTCACTCCATGCGATCTGTGGGGGGAGACAGCAAATGCAGACCCAACAGAAGCAGGCCCATCCACTTTTTGAGCAGATTGATGTGATATAACTGCATGTATGCATGCTTATCTGGCTATTCCCTGTGCCCAGAACTTACAGACTGTATTGGGGATGAGGAGCAGCACGTTGTATCCTGCCTGAGGATTTGATCCATGATGAGCAGGGATGAGGGTGCTGTGTTCATGCTTGCATTCTTCACCAGTTGTTTTCGACTCCTTCTGTGAGAGGCTGAGCACAGACACCAGAGACCAGATATTGTGAATGATAATGCAGGTTTATTTACAATAAGAAGGTGAAACAGTATTTAAGTAAAAGAAGAAAACAAATTTATCTGGATATGCTGAAGAGGTGCAGAGCTTCTCTCCACTGAAGGCGGGACCCAGGAGGCTAGCAAAGCACAGCAGGCTCAGGGAGCATCATCATCTTCAGAAAGGGAGAAGGAGAAACGCACATTATTCCTTGTGCCACACTTCCACTTAACATCCAGGAGGTCCTAGAACCCATGCCACTCTGTACTCTTCTCACCAAGGATGAAGAGGTTCTGCCCTGTGGCCATGTGCTTCCCAGCTCTCCACAACACTGGGGTTATGAAGTAACACTGTTTGTTCACCACCCAGACTCTAGTTGTGGGAGAAGTGGGAAAATGACACTGAAAGGTGGTGGTGCAGGTCTTGCTGTCACAGCTGTTACAATTCAAGGGAGGTTGAAGCAAGTGCAGGTTTTCTTTATTTAAAAAAAACACAGTGTAAACTAAACAGAAAACAGTCAAGGCAAATTTCAAAAGGTTAGAACGGAAATAAAGGATACAAACCAATAATGTAACTGGGAGAAGAGAACAGCATATTTACTCTTACTTTACTAACCAAACTGAAGTAAATACAACACAATACAATACAAATGCCAAACAAGTATAGAAGGAAAACACATAACTCATGAATGGGAAATGAATTATGGGAAACTACACAAGACAAGTGTGCACATGAAATTGGTGAAACAACTAAGGAAAACATTCAAACTATGAAAGAGTTTCACCTATGGGTATCTTTTGGGGAACTGTCCAGGGTGGACCTGACTAGCTCCCCATATAATCTTAAAGCAATCACATGGATAAATTGGAGTCTCCTTTAGTCCACTTTAGTTTATCATAATTTTAAGTAGAATAAGGCAAACAGACAACTGGATTCCCAATTTCATATACGAATACCAATCTGTCTTATACAGTTCCTTAAAGACAGGGAAGTATGATGCCCTGAGGAATGCTGCTTTATCCCATCACAAGATATCTTGTTCTCAACTCAACACATCCCAGGGGAAAATCTGAGAGACATTCTCTACCTGAACCCAGAGTGAGCTCCTAATGGTTTAGAGATACTCTTATATAGGTTTCTGCAGCCAAAAAGGTGAAAATAAAAGTTTAAAAAACATAAGATTCAAAATTTAGCAATCCACATAATTTTATTAGCTAATAATTGGCCTGAAATTGATGCTTTTGTACACTTGGCTGCTGGTGAAATGTCCCACTATTTAGGACTAACCTTCATTGTCATTGAGTTAATTTAGTGCTCTTGCAGATAGAGGAGAACAACTTATGTGCCTGCCTTTGAAAATTGTAGCCAGATTCTTGATAGTGAAAGTTATCAAGGTACACCAGTAGTATAGATGCAAAACAAAAAAATTTGAGCAGCATGCATTGTACCAAGGTAAATGACCTAATACCAATCTGACTAGGCCTGCATTGCAATACCTTGTCTCTCATTTATGATTTATTTTATTTGTTAATTGTTAACTGTTTCCAGCAGTGCTGTTTCCTGATTGGGCATATAAGCCAGCCTGGTCTCAAGGTTCTCGGCAAGTCCAGCTGTGGCATTTCCTGTTGGAGTTGTTAGGACGGGGTGAGAGTGCAGTTATCACATGGGGTGGTGAATGGGGAGAGTTTGTTATCCAAGACCCTGAGCGACTGGCTAAGCTATGGGGAGAGAGGAAGGGAAAGCTGCATATGAACTATGACAAACTGAGCAGAGCACTGAGGTACACATACATACACACACTAACCTGTATTAATCATAATTCATGTACTACATTCAAATAGACAATAACAATATCTATATATATTATTTCAATTGTTGACAGATATTACTACAATAAGCGGATACTTCATAAGACCAAAGGAAAACGATTCACGTATAAATTTAACTTCAGTAAATTGATTTTGGTTAATTATCCCAGTCTGGCTACCCATCGGGTATGTGTCATAACAGATATATTATACATATACAATAATGAACCCTAGTACACAGCATAAAGTATTTTTTTCTGTCTTTTAGTCTGGAAACTCTCTACCATTCTCTCATTTTTTTTCTGATGGATCACATTACAGCCCACCTGTGAACAGAGGTATTAAAAATGCTGTCTTTGTATAGTTGTTAGTTTTTATTCTATTTACTTATGAGTTTTGTTTAAAATATCATCTTCTAACAACTAACATATATTTAGCAAATTGCAAATCACTCAGACTCACGTGTATATGTCTATCAACAGCTCAACCATCAGTCTCACATCCTTTGCTGCTCCCCTACTGCTTCCCAAAGTCACTCCTATTTTCTGAGCCCAATCTAAACCAGCAACAATTTCCTTTCTTTTCTGCCCTGCCTACTTCAGCAGCACATATATCAGAGTTCTTATGCCTGCCACCATTCAACTCATCCTTACACCATGGCCAAAACTTAACGAGTTGGCCAACAAAGAATAGTGCAGAGTGGTCTTTTAACCGAGTCCCAGAACCAAGCCAGATGGATAACAGAGAAGGACAAGAGCAAAAGATGTAAGAAAGAAAGAGACGGAGGACCAACTACTTAAAACCCCAATCAGGAATCACAACAGGCCAGTTGTTGTTTCGCAACAAATGTGTTAAAGCAACAACAAACAACCGACTTAAATATACAATATTAACACTTACAGCTAGTTTACTTAATGAATTCTGTATTCTGTAAGTATACCTTACCATGGTGAGTCTTGCCCTGGTGCTGTTTATGCTATTCTTGATTGAGTGGATACTGTTTGTTTCTTTATTCATTCATAAATTGTGTATTAGATGAAACAATCATTTTAAGACTGTAACACAAGATTAATGTATTTTTGTGTGTAAATATGAGCTACATGTAGATCCATTAGTCTAATGCATTTTCAATAAAAAATATAGACTTTAACATGGATGTTTATGTTTTATGGACACAGGATACATGGCTGGACACATTGTCATCTACAAGTGAAGATAGTATTTTGTATTTTATGTGATGTATTTTACCAAGCTACAGCAAGGGTTTTTCTTTTCCTTTGGTCACAAGCATAAACTATTTTGCACCATATCCCAACTCCATATTACATAAGATTTTGATATAGGAGGTTCAGCAAGCACAAAAATCTCAAAATGGCATTTTGAAAATATCTCCAGCCACCTCTGATGTGGTGAGTTCATATTTCTGTCATAAATATGTCTCCATTGTTATGTGTAGTCATGAGGACCAACATGCAATTAATAGAATTAATAGAATTATTTTCTATAAAGTTTTATCAGGAAAGAAAATAACATGAATTAACTTATTTCTTATAGAAAATTGTCATATTTTGGTCATCATCACAAACTAACTATTTACAAATTAGTAAAATAAAACTGCTCAAAAGATAAGAGCCAAACAATCACACATCGGATTGGATTAAATCACACATTGGATCTTGATGAATGAAATATTCTAGTTGAAAATCTTTCCTTGAATACATTGTGTAATTTGTTTGGAACAAAATGATGCAACAAAAGTCACTGGAAACCAACTTTAATGAATTTGATCACAACAGCTCATAATGTAAAAGTCAAAATGAACGGCAGTCGTGTTCACATGAAGGTAATTCCTAAAAAAAGCTTTTTTTAGAAGCAGGTGCATTGCACAATTTTGAATATTTTAACCAACAATTTTGGAATACACTGCTACAGTACAAGCTCCAGTACTATTCATATTTGACCATTTGTTGCCTTACTATTTAGAGCATACTGCTAGCTTTGGTGAAACAATTTAATTCAATATGGCTTAAATATGAAACAGACGGTACAGTTAAAAGATCATAATAGGTTTCATAATAGGCTACATTTTAGCAAGTAAACTCTTACTCTAAACTGTTACTCTTCAAAAATAATGGCTGGGCCATTCTAGCAGCTTTATTTTCTTTCTCTAAAACCAACTGAGAGTTTCCTTCTCATTGTCCTGCTGAAATGTCCACTTGTTTCATCTTCATCATACTGGTAGATGGCAGCAGATTTTTTATAAAGAATGTCTCAATTTTTCCATTCATCCTTTCATCCTTCCTTATATGAAGATTGCCAGTGCTGTATGCTGAAAAACAGCACCATACATTAACATACATACATACAGTACATACATACAGTACATACATACAGTACATACATACATACATACATACATACACACATACATACATACTGTACATACACTTTGCACAATACTTTACAATACCTTATGAAACTCCTGCTATAATACTAATGCGTTCATTCTAGTATTTCTTCACATGTAATATTGATTGAACATAGAGTATTTAAACTGTATGTTCTGTATGCTTTTAAAACAAAGCTATTATGTTATGCTCCAAATGTTCTCCTAAATTTCAAGAATTTGCCTCATATCGTCAAGTCAAGAAGCTTTTAATGTAATTTCAACCATATATAGCTAATGCAGTGAAATGAAACAATGTTTTTCCAGAACCATGGTGCTACATAAAATGACATAAAGCAACATAAAACAACACAGAGACTTAAGTCCTAGCCACATAAAGTGCAACGTGTGCAATCTAGTGCAACAGTGTGAGAAAAAAGACGGTGCAAACAGACAACACAAGATGCTACAAAACAAAATACACAAAGTACACAAAAATAGTACCGACCAGTGTGCATCTTGTATATTATGAAGTACATTGTGCAACTAGAGCAATTTTAAGCATGTTTTCTGAATGTCTGTGATGGAGGAAAGAGTAATTCCTATGATCTTCTCAGCTGTCCTCACTATCCACTGCAGAGTCTTGTGATTGGAGACGGTGCAGTTCCAAAACCAGACTGTGATGCAGCTGCTCAGGATGCTCTCAATGGTCCCTCTATAGAATGTGGTAAGAATGGGTGGAGGGAGATGGGCTTTCCTCAGCCTTTGTAAGAAGTAGAGGTGCTGCTGTGGATTCTTACTGATGGAGCTGTTGTGGAGTGACCAGGTGAAGTTCTCCACTAGATGAACACTAAGGAATTTATACTTTAGCATTCATTCATTAAATAGTTCTTTGCTGGAACCCTTTAACATGCTCATAATCATATTTTCTTTATTCATTAACATGTCTTTGAATATGCCAAGCTTGATGATCCTCAGCACACCTTTGACAATATTAGTATCACTTCAGTTCTCTCTAAGGCCCCTGTCTATTTGTCTGCAAACATTGTTATAAGTGATGTGGGACATCACACATGTTTGCAGATAAATTTGCAGACAAGTTTGCAGACAAGTTTCCATCCTGTCTGCAGTGTTGTATAAAGTACTAGAAAGCAATACTTGAATAAAAGTACAAGTATCGTACTAGAAAAAGACTTTGGTAGAAGTGAAATTTGCCTTTTAGAATATTACTCAAGTAAAAGTCTTAAAGTATCTGATATATACTGTACTTAAGCATCAAAAGTCATTTTCTGATATTTAATGTACTTAAGTGTTTGAAGTAAAAGTAAAAAGTAAAATTTCAGTGATTTTCGGTAGGCATAAGAGACACTTCATCCGGTAGGACGAATCTTTCATTCCATTGTACAGAAACACTTCTTGCAAATATGGCCACGGGTGTATAATGTTATCTTCTTCACCCTGTTCACCACTATCGTCAGGGTGGTCGTCTACGACAGGGGCGGCCAACCCGTGGCTCTCGAGCCGCATGCGGCTCTTTGCCCGGTTTCATGCGGCTCTTACATTCATATCAAAGTTTGTATTTGTGTCTTTTTAATGTGCGTGTTCGCTTCACTTGAGTTCAATACGGGATTTTCGTCAAACGCGCATGTGAGTGGGATAAAAATACCTCAAAGTTTCCCAGTAGGAGCAAGATCATTTGAGTAAACAATTTGTGTCAAGTTCACTCTCAAAATGGCAGGGGAAAAAAAAGTGATGATCATGTGTGCCCATGTGTATGATGTTGCTCTTTGCGGTAACACAGTAAAAAATGTGGCACTTGGGGTGCTTTCACACCTATAGTTCGGTTCATTTGGTCCGGAGCAAAACCAAATAAATGATACATTGTAGCTTTTTAGCAGTTTTGGTTCCTTTTCACACCACACTGATCATTCTGTTTGCACCAGTTGAAACGAACCAAAATGCAGTCATGTGATAACATCCACATCACTCATTGGCTACATGTCTTTGAGCGTATTTCCTAAACTGCTTCTCGATTGGACAGAATGAACGTGTGGGAAATTTCAACGAAACTCCGGAAGTAAACAAAAAGAGGAAAATACAGGAAAATACAGCATACAGTGCACCATGGAGAAACAACTGTGCGCTGCAATTATGTTCGTGGTTGTAATCTACTACATTGCTTGTATATAGCATTCTATGTAAAGCAAAATTTTCAGAATGAAGCGTGGATGCGGCTTGAAAATATCATTTTAATGCACTGCAAATGGCGAAGACGCATCGCAAGACACTTCAGGAGGCGGTGAGCATTACTTTTGCGAAACTGTGACATGCTTATCTTCCGAAAAAATTGCCAACGACCCACTACGGCAGCTGGTTTAGTCCAAAATGAGCAATACTTTTTGCAGTTAGGTCTATTCGATCTTGGATCGTGTTCTCACCACAAACGAACCGTACCAGAGTTCGTTTGAAAGCATACTGTGACCACCTCTTCAAGGAGGTCTCAGTACGCTTGTTTGGTCCGCTTTTAGTGCGCACCAGAGTTCGATTGCTGCATTCTCACCTGCCCAAATTAACCGCACCAAACGAGCAATCGAACTCTGGTACGATTCAACCGAACTAAACAAGGCAGGTGTGAAAGCACCCTTGGTCTCTGACTGGTTGGCCACCCCTGGTCTACGATAACGGAAGGTCCTCCAGCAGGTGCTTCCATGACAGTTTCAGTGCTTCCTCCTCCTTTGGCAACACTATGCTGAAATGGAGCGTGCGGAACTGCGTAATGCAATCTAGGAGCAGTGATTCGCAAAACCTCCCTTATTGCAGTCGCACACATTTCTTCTGATATTATTTTGTAGTAACGAGTAACAAAGATGCTTAGTGGAAATATACCGGAGTAAACGTATACATTTTATCTAGGAAATGTAGAGGAGTAAAAGTGAAAGTTGACATAAATTTAAACAGCGAAGTAAAGTACAGATACGTGGAATTTCTACTTAAGTACAGTAACTAAGTATTTGTACTTCGTTACATTACAACACTGCCAGTCTAGCCTCCCTATATCATGAACTCACAAGGCTGGATGTACTGTATGGGAGGCCTTCCATAGGAAACGTACCACCATGAGCTGCTCTGTGAGGTTGTTCAGTTGAGTTCATAAGTGGTAAAATGGTATTCTCTTATGCTTAGATCAGTGGATTTGATAGGTATTGTGTGTCGGCATATCCTTCTGCCAAGTTCTTTATACTCTGCAAGCATTTAGGCCCATTCTAGACCTAAACACTTTAACACGTTGACATTACTAGAAATTTTTGAGGATTTTTGGTTGCACGAGTCCATTTTAGTTTTTACACAGAATAATACTAAACAAGTTAACTGTTACGGGTCGCCGTGCCGTGCACGGAAATAGAAGTGACCACTAGGGGATGACCCAGAAACAAGCTTCAATTCAACTTTAAAGCATCAAATCCTCCAAAAACACGAAAAAACCTATTTACCTAGTAAAGTTTATACTCTCAATAATTTTTTAAGCCCACACACAAAGCACAATATGATTCACAGCCTTCATACAATTAGAAAAAAATTTCGGACAAAACTGACCTAGGTGGCGCTAGACCGGTTTTTCCCTTACCTTTAGACGCGTCTCTTTCTTCACTGGGGTAATATATTCCAACACAAATAATCCACAAAAATCCACACAGGTCCAAGGAATTGAAATCTGTAAGCCTTTTAATCCAAAACGCTCTGGTCGTGCCGCAAATATTCCATTAGTGTTCTGAAAACCGGAAACAGAAGTGCGCCATCATCTCATTTTGCCGCTCTAACTCCTAATTGGGATATTCAAAAATTCAAAGTCTATGTCATGTTTATAGCCCAGGTCCTAACGAATCAAATAAGCCCTCATTTGAGCCAATCGGTGCTTGTATGGCAGAGATAGACGGCTGGGAAGCCAATGGTGGCATGACCTAATTTTTCGGAACCCGCCTTTGACTGACAATTACTCCTTCCAATAGCAATGAAATGGGCTGGGACCTATACAGCCGTTTAGCCAATAAGCAGTCGATTCCAACGGTATGCGACATGCTTTACATTCTTTGCCTGTGTCTGCGTGAACTGGATGCACAGAAGAATTCTTGCGTAATCCCTGACCTTTTGTCCCTCTCACAGCTCAGGGTGTCAAGTTACAGGCCTTTTTTCACACCAGATTGATAGAGAGAGAGCCTATGCTTGTTTATGGCTTGTCAGACTGAGCCTGCAGCCTTTTATTTCAAAGTTATATAGTAAACAAGTACACAAAAACGCTGCACCCGACGACCAGGGACATAGAAAAATATTCATATAAAATCCATTTTTGGGTCTTTTGACTTGAAATTTTTTTGGTGAAAGCCAAGACATGTGGCTATGACTCTCAGTTGTTATTTGGTCCCTAACATGTTCCAGAAAAATAAGATTAATCAGTTTATCAGGTAAACAACCCAGGTGGAAATGTGTGTCAAAGTATGTGGGAGCTGTACCACTTTTTGTTGGGTAGGTCATGTAGGCAAAAAACCTGCAAAAGGGGGGGCGAGGCATAAAGGGGTTAAGTTGTTTGAACATAAAATCTCAAATGCGATAGACAAATCAAGTTTACATTAGTAGTCTTTACTGAAATTCATTAGTTCATATTACTAATGTTTCTGAGAATATGTTTTATAAAATAACTATTAATGTCTTATAATTTAAATTATACTACTTAAATGAGATTTTATATATTAATTTAACAAGAAATTGAACAATAACACCATTTCATTTTTTATTGTTGACAAAAAACAAAACACTGCAATATACTCAAGTTCCCAATGTTAACAATACAGTGTTTAGAGGAAAATACGGTATTCAACCATAAAGCATTAAACTGGATAAAAATAAAGGGAAAAGAGCACATGCACACACTCCTGCATGCACTGGTGACAACTTTTGAGTTGATTATATCAATAGAGTAACAACATGCAGTTTTAACTTTAACAGTATAAGCGCATAACACTGGAAAATGTTACGAGCACTTACTGCACTGACTGGACAATCGGGACAAGAATCTGTTCAAAGATTCACACTGTGCATCTTGAGAACAAAAATTAATGGTGCTTGCAAAGCATCATTATTGTTATTCTGCATACTTATTAGGGGTCAAGCCCCGAAGGGGCGTAGACACCTATTGTTATTGTCGGTTTTCTTATTATTATTAGGGGTCAAGCCCCGAAGGGGCGTAGACACCTATTGTTATTGGCGGTTTTTTTATTTTTAGGGGTCAAGCCCCGAAGGGGCATAGACACCTATTGTTATTGTCAGATTTCCTATTATTATTATTAGGGGTCAAGCCCTGAAGGGGCGTAGACACCTATTGTTATTGTCGGTTTTCTTCTTCTTCTTCTTATTATTAGGGGTCAAGCCCCGAAGGGGCGTAGACACCTATTGTTATTGTCGGTTTTCTTCTTCTTCTTCTTCTTCTTCTTCTTTTTCTTCTTCTTCTTCTTCTTCGTGAGGCTGTATGTTCGCAAAACTTATGTGTGTCGACACGAAACTTGGTATATGTCATTATAGTCATGACTGGAGGGTGCATGCAATGTTTCGTGACAGCGCCACCTAGTGGCTATGAGATTTTAAAAACATTGCCATATGGCCACAAAACTTGGTATGGTTCATCAGCCACGTATTCTGAGCACATGTGATCGGCTTGACCCCGGAATGGCTGCTTGCAGCTATATTTATTATTATTATTATTATTATTATTATTATTATTATTTTTCCTCTTCTTCCATTGAAGTCAATGGCAGCCCATAGAACCGTATGTAGGAAAGTTATGTAATTTGGCACACATGTATAGGCCAGTCTTAGAAGTTACTTTAGCAACTTTGGTGTGTCTAGCTAAAACCCTTTAGCGCCACCAACAGTCCAAACATCCAATTATGTTCATGTTCATAACTGCTGACTCGTAAGGCCTAGAGACACAGTTCTTGCATATTTTGGATCCTTTGCTCATGCCGAATCGAATGTACCACATGACATCATTTCTGTCATGAATACCTTTCCGCCATTTTGAATTTTCCGTAATACCTACTTTTTTTGACACCTATTGTTATTGTCGGTTTTCTTATTAGGGGTCAAGCCCTGAAGGGGCGTAGACACCTACTGTTATTGTCGGTTTTCTTCTTCTTCTTCTTCTTCTTCTTCTTCTTCTTCCTCTTCTTCCATTGAAGTCAATGGCAGCCCATAGAACCGTATGTAGGAAAGTTATGTAATTTGGCACATATGTAGAGGCAAGTCTTAGAAGTTATTCTACCAACTTTGGTGTGACTAGCTCAAACCCTTTAGCGCCACCAACAGTCCAAAATCCAATTATGTTCATGTTCATAACTGCTGACTCGTAAGGCCTAGAGGCAAACTTTTTGCATATTTTAGATCTTTTGCTCGTGCCGATTCGAATGCACCATATGACATCATTTACGTCATGGATACCTTTCCGCCATTTAGAATTTTCCGTAAAACCTACTTTTTTGAACTCCTCCTAAACCTTTCCGCCATTTTGAATTTTCCGTAATACCTACTTTGTCGAACTCCTCCTAGACCGTTTGTCCGATTTGCATGTCCTTTGGTATCTAGCATCTAGAGACACCCTAGACAAAAAGGTATCAAAAGCTTTTTGATAGACCAATGCCTTCTCGTATAGCGTGGCAACATACATGGTGGCGAGCACGCCAAAACAGACGTGAGGCTGTATCTTCGCAAAACTTATGCGTGTCGACACGAAACTTGGTATATATCATTATAGTCATGACCTGAGGGTGCATGCAACGTTTTGTGACAGCACCACCTAGTGGCGACGAGATTTTAAAAACAATGCCATATCGCTACGAAACTTGGTATGGTTCATCAGCGACATGTTCTGAGTGCATGTGATCGGCTTGACCCCGGAATGGCTGCTTGCAGCTATATTTAGGGGTCAAGCCCCGAAGGGGCGTAGACACCTATTGTTATTGTCGGTTTTCTTATTATTAGGGGTCAAGCCCCGAAGGGGCGTAGACACCTATTGTTATTGTCGGTTTTCTTATTAGGGGTCAAGCCCCGAAGGGGCGTAGACACCTATTGTTATTGTCGATTTTCTTATTAGGGGTCAAGCCCTGAAGGGGCGTAGACACCTACTGTTATTGTCGGTTTTCTTCTTCTTATTATTATTATTATTCTTCCTCTTCTTCCATTGAAGTCAATGGCAGCCCATAGAACCGTATGTAGGAAAGTTATGTAATTTGGCACACATGTAGAGGCAAGTCTTAGAAGTTATTCTAGCAACTTTGGTGTGACTAGCTCAAACCCTTTAGCGCCACCAACAGTCCAAAATTCAATTATGTTCATGTTCATAACTGCTGACTCGTAAGGCCTAGAGGCAAACTTTTTGCATATTTTAGATCTTTTGCTCGTGCCGATTCGAATGCACCATATGACATCATTTACGTCATGGATACCTTTCCGCCATTTAGAATTTTCCGTAAAACCTACTTTTTCGAACTCCTCCTAGAACGATTGTCCGATTTGCATGTCCTTTGGTCAATAGCATCTAGACATACCCGAGACAAAACGGTATCAAAAGCTTTTTGATAGACCAATGCCTTCTCGTATACCGTGGCAACATAAGTTATTCTAGCAACTTTGGTGTGTCTAGCTCAAACCCTTTAGCGCCACCAACAGTCCAAATACCAATTATGTTCATGTTCATAACTGCTGACTCGTAAGGCCTAGAGGGAAACTTTTTGCATATTTTGGATCTTTTGCTCGTGCCGATTCGAATGCACCATATGACATCATTTACGTCATGGATACCTTTCCGCCATTTAGAATTTTCCGTAAAACCTACTTTTTCGAACTCCTCCTAGACCGATTGTCCGATTTGCATGTCCTTTGGTCAGTAGCATCTAGACATACCCGAGACATGGCAGCCATTCCGGGGTTAAGCCGATCACATGCGCTCAGAACATGTCGCTGATGAACCATACCAAGTTTCATAGCGATATGGCATTGTAAATTGTAAAGCGATAAGCAAGTTTCGTGTCGACCCGCATAAGTTTTGCGAAGATACAGCCTCACGTCTGTTTTGGCGTGCTCGCCACCACACAAAATGGCCGTCCGAAAACTGTTTGGTATCGTTTGACTCAGCATGCCTCAAGTAGTCTAACAACACTCTCTTCATGATTTTAGACTAAATCTTGCAGTAGTTATAAGCGAAAACAGCTGATTTTAAAATCTTGTGGCCACTAGGTGGCACTGTCACGAAACATTGCATGCACCCCCAGGTCATGACTATAATGACATATACCAAGTTTCGTGTCGACACGCATAAGTTTTGCGAAGATACAGCCTCACGTTTGTTTTGGCGTGCTCTCCACCACACAAAATGGCCATCCGAAAACCGTTTGGTATCGTTTGACTCAGTATGCCTCAAGGAGTCTAACAACACTCCCTTCATGATTTTAGACTCAAGTTTGCAGTAGTTATAAGCGAAAATAGCCATTTTTCAAATCTTGTGGTCACTAGGTGACGCTGTCACGAAACGTTGCATGCACCCTCAGGTCATGACTATAATGACATATACCAAGTTTTGTGTCAAGACACATAAGTTTTGCGAAGATATGGCCTCACATCTGTTTTGGCGTGCTCGCCACCATGTATTTTGCCACTGTTTGGTATCCTTTGACTCAGCATGCCTCAAGGAGTCTAACAACACTCCCTTCATGATTTTAGACTCAAGTTTGCAGTAGTTATAAGTGAAAATAGCTATTTTTCAAATCTCGTGGTCACTAGGTGATGCTGTCACGAAACGTTGCATGCACCCTCAGGTCATGACTATAATGACATATAGCAGGTTTCGAGTCGACACGCATAAGTTTTGCGAAGATACGTCCTCTCGTCCGTTTTGGTGTGCTCGCCACCATGTATGTTGCCACGGTATACAAGAAGGCATTGGTCTATCAAAAAACTTTTAATAAGTTTTTGACTCGGGTGTCTCTAGATGCTAGATACCAAAGGACATGCAAATTGGACAAACGGTCTAGGAGGAGTTCGAAAAAGTAGGTATTACGAAAATTCAAAATGGCGGAAAGGTATCCATGACCAAAATGATGTCATATGGTGCATTCGAATCGGCATGAGCAAAAGATCCAAAATATGCAAGAACTGTGTCTCTAGGCCTTACCAGTCAGCAGTTATGAACATAATTGGATGTTTGGATTGTTGGTGGCGCTAAAGGGTTTGAGCTAGACACACCAAAGTTGCTAGAATAACTTCCAAGACTTGCCTCTACATGTGTGGCTAATTACATTACTTTCCTACCTACGGTTCTATGGGCTGCCATTGACTCCAATGGAAGAAGAGGAATAATAATAAGAAGAAATATAGCTGCAAGCAGCCATAACGGGGTCAAGTCGATCATATGCGCTCAGAACATGTCGCTGATGAACCATACCAAGTTTCGTAGCAATATGGCATTGTTTTTAAAATCTCGTTGCCACTAGGTGGCGCTGTCACAAAACGTTGCATGCACCCTCAGGTGATGACTATAATGACATATACCAAGTTGCGTGTCGACACACATAAGTTTTGCGAACATACAGCCTCACGTCTCTTTTGGCGTGCTCGCCACCATGTATGTTGTCACGGTTTGGTATCGTTTGACTCTGCATGCCTCAAGGAGTCTAACAACACCTCCTTCATGATTTTAGACTAAAGTGTGCAGTAGTTATAAGCGAAAATAGCTGTTTTTAAAATCTTGTGACCAATAGGTAGCGCTGTCATAAAACGTTGCATACACCCTCAAGTCATGACTATAATGACATATACCAAGTTTCGTGTCGACCCGCATAAGTTTTGCGAAGATACAGCCTCACGTCTGTTTTGGCGTGCTCGCCACCATGTATGTTGTCACGGTTTGGTATCGTTTGACTCTGCATGCCTCAAGGAGTCTAACAACACCTCCTTCATGATTTTAGACTAAAGTGTGCAGTAGTTATAAGCGAAAATAGCTGTTTTTAAAATCTTGTGACCAATAGGTAGCGCTGTCATAAAACGTTGCATACACCCTCAAGTCATGACTATAATGACATATACCAAGTTTCGTGTCGACCCGCATAAGTTTTGCGAAGATACAGCCTCACGTCTGTTTTGGCGTGCTCGCCACCACACAAAATGGCCGTCCGAAAACTGTTTGGTATCGTTTGACTCAGCATGCCTCAAGTAGTCTAACAACACTCTCTTCATGATTTTAGGCTCAAGTTTACAGTAGTTATAAGCGAAAATAGCTGTTTTTAAAATTTCGTGACCACTAGGTGGCGCTGTCACGAAATGTTGCATGCACCCTCAGGTCATGACTATAATGACATTTACCAGGTTTCGTGTCGACATGCATAAGTTTTGTGAAGATACGGCTTCATGTCTGTTTTGCCGTGCTCGCCACCATGTATGTTGCCACGCTATACGAGAAGGCATTGGTCTATCAAAAAACTTTTGATAACTTTTTGTCTCGGGTGTCTCTAGATGCTAGATACCAAAGAACATGTAAATCGGACAAACGGTCTAGGAGGAGTTCGAAAAATTAGGTTTGATGGAAAATTCAAAATGGCGGAAAGGTATTCATGACAGAACTGATGTCATATGGTGCATTCGAATCGGCATGAGCAAAGGATCCAAAATATGCAAGAAATGTGTCTGTAGGCCTTACGAGTCAGCAGTTATGAACATGAACATAATTGGATGTTTGGACTGTTGGTGGCACTAAAGGGTTTGAGCTAGACACACCAAAGTTGCTAGAATAACTTCTAAGACTGGCCTCTACATGTGTGCCAAATTACATAACTTTCCTACATACGGTTCTATGGGCTGCCATTGACTTCAATGGAAGAAGAGGAAGAATAATAATAATAAATAT
The DNA here is from genome assembly GCF_022655615.1 of Tachysurus fulvidraco. NCBI lineage: Eukaryota > Metazoa > Chordata > Actinopteri > Siluriformes > Bagridae > Tachysurus > Tachysurus fulvidraco. The sequence goes on from NC_062539.1 coordinate 10,660,403, forward strand.
AGCTGCAAGCAGCAATACCGGGGTCAAGCCGATCACATGCGCTCAGAACATGTGGCTGATGAACCAAATCGAGTTTCGTAGCGATATGGCATTGTTTTTCAAATCTCATTGCCACTAGATGGTGCTGTCATAAAACATTGCATGCACCCTCAGGTGATGACTATAATGACATATACCAAGTTTTGTGTCGACACGCATAAGTTTTGCGAAGATACAGCCTCACGTCTGTTTTGGCGTGCTCGCCACCATGTATGTTGCCACGGTATACGAGAAGGCATTGGTCTATCAAAAAGCTTTTGATAACTTTTTGTCTAGGGTGTCTCTAGATGCTAGATACCAAAGGACATGCAAATCGGACAAACGGTTCTATGGGCTGCCATTGACTTCAATGGAAGAAGAGGAATAATAATAATAATAAGAAGAAGAAGAAGAAGAAGAAGAAGAAGAAGAAGAAGAAGAAGAAAACCGACAATAACAATAGGTGTCTACGCCCCTTCGGGGCTTGACCCCTAATAATAATAATAATAATAAGAAGAAGAAGAAGAAGAAGAAGAAAACCGACAATAACAATAGGTGTCTTCGCCCCTTCGGGGCTTGATCCCTAATAATAATAAGAAAACCGACAATAACAATAGGTGTCTACGCCCCTTCGGGGCTTGACCCCTAATAATAATAATAATGATAAGAAGAAGAAGAAGAAAACCAACAATAACAATAGGTGTCTACGCCCCTTCGAGGCTTGACCCCTAATAAGAAAACCGACAATAACAATAGGTGTCTACGCCCCTTCGAGGCTTGACCCCTAATAATAATAATAAGAAAACCGACAATAACAATAGGTGTCTACGCCCCTTCGGGGCTTGACCCCTAATAATAATAATAATAATAATAAAACCGACAATAACAATAGGTGACTACGCCCCTTCGGGGCTTGACCCCTAATAATAATAATAAGAAGAAAACCGACAATAACAATAGGTGTCTACGCCCCTTCGGGGCTTGACCCCTAATAAGAAGAAGAAAAAGAAGAAGAAGAAGAAGAAGAAGAAGAAGAAGAAGAAGAAAACCGACAATAACAATAGGTGTCTACGCCCCTTCAGGGATTGACCCCTAATAACTAGAACGGTACATTTCCTAAAGAAAATGTGAATGTGCTTGCACGTGGCAAGTTCCCCTCACTGTGCTAAGTGTTTTGATATGTCACATGTCCATGTTGTGCTAAATTTTTGATTTCGCTTGAATTTTAGGAATTTCCAATTCATTTCTATGTTATTTTTAGGCCGCTTGTTCGTCCGCTGTGCGAACATCGTTGGTCGGATCGTTTATAAAAGTCATAGCACACCTCTCCTCAATGAGCCGGTCGATTTGACACCTCATTTATGGGTGTAGGATAAAAGCTGCGGGTTCAAGTCTATGGGGAAAATAAACACCTTTGAGCTTCCGTACCGGGAATTCCGGAATTCCGATTGCTTATAAAAACCATAGCATACCTCTCCTCAATGGGCCAGTCGATTTGACACCTCATCTATGGGTCTCAGACAAATGCTGCGGGACAAGTTACGCGCCGAAAAAGTGTCCGGAAGAATAATAATAATAACTAGAACAGTACATTTTCCTAAAGAAAATGTGAATGTGCTTGCACGTGACATCAGTTACCCTCATCGTCCTGAGTGTTTTGATATATGATATGTCCATGTTGTGCTAAATATTTGATTTCGCTTATTTTGGGGCGGGGCTACACGTGACATCAGTTCCCCTCATCGTGCTGAGTGCTTTTATGTTGTGTAACTGAGATATGGCTTCTTTATATTGCAATATGGTTCGTAAGGTGCACTACATGGATGCTAGGGTATGGCTGCACAGTTACTATGGTTATATTTGCAGACTAGTTTCTCACCTGCAACAAAAGAGCACACCTGGGTTAGCCATTTATCTTTTCCTGAAACAAGCGCCATGAAGATCTTGAACTAAAGCATCAATCAGTGATTTTACTGGGAAAAAATATAATCACGTTACAATAAGGATCATTAGTTCAAATGTAATGTATTAACTAACATTTACTAACCATGAGTAATAAATTATTGTATTTAGTAATCTTTGTTAAAATAAAGTTTATTCTTTGTTCATGTTAGTTCACAGTATATTAAGTAATGTTAACACGGTGTTAATAATGTATTAGTAAATGTTGAAATTAACATGAACAAAATGAATAAATGCTGTAGAAGTGCAGTTCATTATTAGTTCATGTTAAGTAATGTGGTAACTAATGTCAACTAATGAACCTTTATTATATAGTTTTAGAAAAAAAAAAAAACTGTCTCGAACCCCGAATCTCTACATGCTAAACGGATACGCTATCCACTACGCCATCTAGGAACACGAGAAAGCCTTCGCTGTTTTATGTATTAATTCACTAATGTGAAGAATGGCGCGTCTAATTGTACCCAAGCTTTATTATATTAAAGTTATTCTTATTTTTTTGTGATATACGTGTCATATCATGTCAAAAAATAATTATGTAATGTGAGGAGACAAAGAAAAAATGCGCTTAATTTTAATTAATGGGTGGCTCTTAAAAGAGCCGTTGCTGCTCTTAAAAGGACATTAGTTTAAAGTGAAATAAAAAATTATAAAAACTACACTGATAGTTGAAAACAACAAAAAGTTATACAAATGGCAGAAACAACAACATATGTGACCGCCGTGCTGTCCAAGGCACACAACACTAGGTTTAAGCATTAAATACACGGTTAAATGTTATATTGTTTGAAAGCTTAGACTCTCGGGATTTTATTAAGCCCACACACAAAGCATAATATTATTTATAGCCATCATACTAATTTAATCCAAGTTGATAGTCACCGGAAATTGGCGGCGCTTACCTTTCTTCACTGGGGTAATATTTTCCAAAGCAAATGCTTGTAAAAAATCCCCAAGAGTCTAAGGAACTGGAATATGTAAGCCTTTTAATCCAAAAAGCTTTAATCCAAAACGCGTTTCTGACCGAAAAATGTACTTCCGTCCTAGTTCTGTACTTCCAACGTTGTGTGATCTGACAGATTCACTGGTGTCTGCTGCCCTCTTTTGGATGTTAGCACATCTACAGAGAGATTCCCCATTCAAGTCTATGGGGAAAAACACCCCTTTGAGCTTCCATACTGGGAATTCTGGAATTCTGATCGCTTACAAAATAGATAGCACAGCTCTCCTCAATGAGCCGGTCGATTTGACACCTCATTTATGGTTCTAGGACAAAAGCTGCGGGACAAGTTACGCGCCGAAAAAGTGTCTGGAAGAAGATGCAGAAGAATAATTATCATAATAATAATAATAATAATAATAATAATAATAATAATAATAATAATAATAATAAGTATGCAAGAGAATAAGAATGTGCTTTGCAAGCACATTAATAATAATAAGTATGCAAGAGAATAAGAATGTGCTTTAGCAAGCACATTAATAATAATAATAAGTATGCAAGAGAATAAGAATGTGCTTTAGCAAGCACATTAATAATCATAATAATAATAATAATAATAATAATAATAATAATAATAAGTATGCAAGAGAATAAGAATGTGCTTTAGCAAGCACATTAATAATAATAATAAGTATGCAAGAAAATAAGAATGTGCTTTGCAAGCACATTAATAATAATAATAATTATGCAAGAGAATAAGAATGTGCTTTGCAAGCACATTAATAATAATAATAATAATAATAATAATAATAATAATAATAATAATAATAATAATAATAATAATAATAATAATAATAAGTATGCAAGAGAATAAGAATGTGCTTTAGCAAGCACATTAATAAGTATGCAAGAGAATAAGAATGTGCTTTAGCAAGCACATTAATAATAAGTATGCAAGAGGATAAGAATGTGCTTTGCAAGCACATTAATAATAATAATAACAACAACAACAACAACAACAACAACAACAACAATAATAATAATAATAATAATAATAATAATAATAATAATATTAGGTATGCAAGAGAATAAGAATGTGCTTTGCAAGCACATTAATAATAATAATAAGTATGCAAGAGAATAAGAATGTGCTTTGCAAGCACATTAATAATAATAAGAAAACCGACAATAACAATAGGTGTCCACGCCCCTTCGGGGCTTGACCCCTAATAAGAAAACCGACAATAACAATAGGTGTCTACGCCCCTTCGGGGCTTGTCCCCTAATAAGAAAACCGACAATAACAATAGGTGTGTACGCCCCTTCGGGGCTTGACCCCTAATAATAATAAGAAAACCGACAATAACAATAGGTGTCTACGCCCCTTCGGGGCTTGACCCCTAATAATAAGAAAACCAACAATAACAATAGGTGTCTACGCCCCTTCGGGGTTTGACCCCTAATAAGAAAACCGACAATAACAATAGGTGTCTTCGACCCCTTCGGGGCTTGACCCCTAATAAGAAGAAAACTGACAATAACAATAGGTGTCTACGCCCCTTCGGGGCTTGACCTTTAATAATAAGAAAACCGACAATAACAATAGGTGTCTTCGCCCATTGGGGGCTTGACCCCTAATTTTGAGTTGTTGTGTATAAATCATGACAGCTGTGTTTTAGTTGTGTTTAACTTTTGCCACATGTGTTTACCATTTTGCAACACAGTGCAAAATGTGTTTTAGTGAGTAAGAATGCATTTAGAGTTTTGCAAAAAGAGTGGATGAGATTTGCAAACAGTGTCTTAACTACCTGAACTTGTTTAAGGTATTGCCTACAAAGTGACTGATTGAGTGAGTGACTGGGTTTAGGCCACTGAGCATTGGGTTCAGAGAATGGGGTTTAGTGTTTTAGCAATTGTGAAATACTGTAACATTTAGAGATGCTATGTGTATGTCCTCCATGACAAACCAGCAGAATCTGAGGACTGTCGAGACTGTTTCACCTCCATCATCACACAAGTTAGTGAGTTTTGTCATTATTTTCTTTAGTCGATGAACTTCCTTATCTTCAAAAGAACCTTCAGATATGAACTGTTTTATGGTTGCAAATAGCCGTTTTAAATTGGGGAAGTGATCACTGATGTTAACCAGTCGCATGTTTTTTACATTGTATTCTTAAGTAAGAATGTTACTCACAGCAGGGTTGGGAACACTGGACTCAGGTACAACCACATCACTTTCTGTGTCACTTTCACTTTCTAAAGCTTCTTGGTCTGCCTTTTTTGCGAATTTCAATGTTGCTTTTCTTCCTCTATTTTTTATTTTTATGGGGTTTTGAAGGCGACCTGTTTAATTTCCACCATAACAGCATCACTATTCTCTTCCATCATTACATTTCCTTCACGCACATGGATTTCCTCCTTGCCGGATACTAGGTTAGTTTTGGTGCTTGACACTTCAGGTAGCTTTTTGTAAGAAAGATTCCTCCTCGCACTTGTTCGCGTCTCTTTACCTCTGCAAAACAATAGGAGCTCCGGAGCACTGAGAGAACAAACCACACGAGTGAAATCAAATCTGGTTTATTTCAAACAGCTGCTCAAAGAACTGAGCGACAGAACAGAATATATATAATGAAATACAGTAAGCTATGGTGTATGAGATAAGGCGGGGGCTACGTTTTATCAACATAGATAGAGGTATGCTAGAATGCTGCTTCCTCACAACTCTTATCCAAGCATTGAAGGTCAGAAAGCCTGTACATGAGCAAAGAGAAACTTAGTGTCCTGCGAGTAATCTCACAAGCAGGTCAACCTATCTTGTCTTCTTCATCCTGTCAAGAGCACTAAAAGAACAGGATAGACTCAAATCAAGAACATTAAATCAGAAGAGGTGAAGATGACATATAACATATAACACAGAAATACATTTTTACATGACAGAGATTTCCTCATTTTCTATTCCCTTAAGATTATGGTTACGTTATCAGCAAGCCTTACCATCCTGCTTATGTTTGCAGAAACACATGGTACAAAAACAAGAAAACAAGAACACACTTATCACAGGTCAGCATGACTGGAGGGGGGCACATTCATTTCGACATAGAAAGAGAAATGTGGAAAGAAAATGAAATAAGCACAAAAAATAATTACCATAAAGAAAAGAATTCATTTCAGCACTTTTCCATAGGAATACGCTGCCGCAGCGCTGTCTGACTCCGTTCCATTCACTTCTGGGAAAACCGCACCGCTCGCTGCCAGTGCCGGAAACTCCGCCTGTTGCCGGCGGTTCCATCATTTCAGTATTCAGGCTCACAGTGATCTCATCTCTGTTATCACATGGTTTCTTTGTATTCTCCACAACCACACCCGTTACCCTGTCCAGTTGCCCCCAAGTTACCCTGTCCAGTTGTCCACTCGTTACCCTGTCAAGCTGCCCTCACGTTACCCTGCCCAGCTGCCCACTCAGAGGCCTGAGCCTTGTGTGGACACACTAACCTCCCACACTCAAAACACTTCATGTGTCCTGTGCTAGCATACAGCATGAACGACCTGGACTTATACACCACTCTAAAAGACACATCCAGTTCCCTCTGTGTGAGGGACGCCATACCGCTCCCGCCCTACTACTACTCACCTGACTCACTTACCTGACTAATAAACCACACTATTTAAACTATTAAGCCCTCATAATTCCTGGCACTGCACCCCGCAACCTCCGATCTACCAGTACTGCTCGACTTGTTCCACCATCTCTCAGGGTAAGAGGCAAGTATACTACAAGACTCTTCTCTGTTCTGGCATCGAGGTGGTGGAACGAACTTCCCCTAGAGGTCCGGACAGCTGAGTCACTGGCTATTTTCAAGCCGCGGTTGATCACCTACTTATTCAGGAAACACTTCAACTAGCATTTCTTTCCTTATCTTTTGCATTAAAAAAAACAAAAAAAAAACCCTTTGACACTTTTTCATTGTAACTTTGAGCAAATGTTTTAAACTCATGGTATCTTAAGTATGTAACCTAGTGAACCAGCATTAATGTATTCAATGTTAGAGACGTCGCTCTGGATAAGGGCGTCTGCCAAATGCTGTTAATGTAAATGTAAACCAAAATACCGATATAATTAACTTTCTGTTCTCTTTACTTAACCGAAAGAGACTAACTCTATCAAGAAAAGTGAAAAGAAAAACAAAGAAAAGTGAAATAAAAAAAAAGCACGATAGTTCTCACACACCCAGACACAGAGAGAGAGAGAGAGAGAGAGAGAGAGAGAGAGAGAGAGAGAGAGAGAGAGAGAGAGAGAGAGAGAGAGGATGTGGATTATTTCTCCCAGACCAACAGGCGGCGATCTTCAATGTAATACAGGAGTGTGTGACGTCACTTTGGCGCCGAATTGTTCGTCTTTGAGCGCGCGTGTTCATCCGTTTCCGCGAATGACGACATTCTACACTGAAAATTACTGAAAGTCCAAAATTCTGACGGGATTTTATTTGATATTAAACATGCAACGAAGTATATCGTGAGTGAACTTTTTAATGTATTGTAAACATATATTTTGAACGCTCGATATAACGATATTAATCACAGGCTTGTAAACAGCTCGGGTTCGTTTGTAGCAGCTACACAGAGTTAATCACTTTATTACTTATTATACTTTATATTAGCGACATAAACCATTATAGACTATGGGAAATATAGGCTAGATGACTAGTTAAAAAGCCAGTAAAATACTAAACAATTCAGCTAATGTATGTTGTCCCTTTTAAATAATCAAAACAAACCCAATGTGATGTTTGTTCTGAATGTTTTACTGCAGTTAGTCGTTGTTCCACAGTATTGTGGTTTCAGACAGGACACTGTGCACCAGTATTGTGGTTTCAGACTGGACACTGTGCACCAGTATTGTCTTTTCAGACTGGACACTGTGCACCAGTATTGTGCTTTCAGACTGGACACTGTGCACCAGTATTGTGGTTTCAGACTGGACACTGTGCACCAGAATTGTGTGGGTCTGTGTGCGCACACTTGTGTGTGGGTCTGTGTGCGCACACTTGTGTGTGGGTCTGTGTGCGCACACTTGTGTGTGTGGGTCTGTGTGCGCACACTTGTGTGTGTGGGTCTGTGTGCGCACACTTGTGTGTGTGGGTCTGTGTGCGCACACTTGTGTGTGTGGGTCTGTGTGCGCACACTTGTGTGTGTGTGGGTCTGTGTGCGCACACTTGTGTGTGTGTGGGTCTGTGTGCGCACACTTGTGTGTGTGGGTCTGTGTGCGCACACTTGTGTGTGTGGGTCTGTGTGCGCACACTTGTGTGTGTGTGGGTCTGTGTGCGCACACTTGTGTGTGTGTGGGTCTGTGTGCGCACACTTGTGTGTGTGTGGGTCTGTGTGCGCACACTTGTGTGTGTGTGGGTCTGTGTGCGCACACTTGTGTGTGTGTGGGTCTGTGTGCGCACACTTGTGTGTGTGTGGGTCTGTGTGCGCACACTTGTGTGTGTGTGGGTCTGTGTGCGCACACGTGTGTGTGTGTGGGTCTGTGTGCGCACACTTGTGTGTGTGTGTGGGTCTGTGTGCGCACACTTGTGTGTGTGTGTGGGTCTGTGTCTGTGTGCGCACACTTGTGTGTGTGTGTGTGTGTGTGTCTGTGTGCGCACACTTGTGTGTGTGTGTGTGGGTCTGTGTGCGCACACGTGTGTGTGTGTGTGTGGGTCTGTGTGCGCACACGTGTGTGTGTGTGTGTGGGTCTGTGTGCGCACACTTGTGTGTGTGTGTGTGGGTCTGTGTGCGCACACTTGTGTGTGTGTGTGTGTGTGTGTGTGTGGGTCTGTGTGCGCACACGTGTGTGTGGGTGGGTCTGTGTGCGCACACGTGTGTGTGTGTGTGTGTGTGTGGGTCTGTGTGCGCACACTTGTGTGTGTGTGTGTGTGGGTCTGTGTGCGCACACGTGTGTGTGTGTGTGTGTGGGTCTGTGTGCGCACACTTGTGTGTGTGTGTGTGTGTGTGTGTGTGTGGGTCTGTGTGCGCACACTTGTGTGTGTGTGTGTGTGTGGGTCTGTGTGCGCACACGTGTGTGTGTGTGTGTGTGTGGGTCTGTGTGCGCACACGTGTGTGTGTGTGTGTGTGTGGGTCTGTGTGCGCACACGTGTGTGTGTGTGTGTGTGTGGGTCTGTGTGCGCACACGTGTGTGTGTGTGTGTGTGTGGGTCTGTGTGCGCACACGTGTGTGTGTGTGTGTGTGTGGGTCTGTGTGCGCACACGTGTGTGTGTGTGTGTCTGTGTGCGCACACGTGTGTGTGTGTGTGTGTGTGTGTGGGTCTGTGTGCGCACACGTGTGTGTGTGTGTGTGTGGGTCTGTGTGCGCACACTTGTGTGTGTGGGTCTGTGTGCGCACACGTGTGTGTGTGTGTGTGTGTGTGGGTCTGTGTGCGCACACTTGTGTGTGTGTGGGTCTGTGTGCGCACACTTGTGTGTGTGTGGGTCTGTGTGCGCACACGTGTGTGTGTGTGTGTGTGTGTGGGTCTGTGTGCGCACACTTGTGTGTGTGTGTGTGTGTGTGTGTGGGTCTGTGTGTGCACACTTGTGTGTGTGTGTGTGGGTGGGTCTGTGTGCGCACACTTGTGTGTGTGTGTGTGTGGGTCTGTGTGCGCACACTTGTGTGTGTGTGTGTGTGTCTGTGTGCGCACACTTGTGTGTGTGTGTGTGGGTCTGTGTGCGCACACTTGTGTGTGTGTGTGTGGGTCTGTGTGCGCACACTTGTGTGTGTGTGTGTGTGTGTGTGTGTGTGGGTCTGTGTGCGCACACGTGTGTGTGTGTGTGGGTCTGTGTGCGCACACGTGTGTGTGTGTGTGTGTGTGTGGGTCTGTGTGCGCACACGTGTGTGTGTGTGTGTGTGTGTGGGTCTGTGTGCGCACACTTGTGTGTGTGTGTGTGTGTGGGTCTGTGTGCGCACACGTGTGTGTGTGTGTGTGTGTGTGTGTGGGTCTGTGTGCGCACACGTGTGTGTGTGTGTGTGTGTGTGTGGGTCTGTGTGCGCACACGTGTGTGTGTGTGTGTGTGTGTGTGTGTGGGTCTGTGTGCGCACACTTGTGTGTGTGTGTGTGTGTGTGGGTCTGTGTGCGCACACGTGTGTGTGTGTGTGTGTGTGTGTGGGTCTGTGTGCGCACACGTGTGTGTGTGTGGGTCTGTGTGCGCACACGTGTGTGTGTGTGTGTGTGTGGGTCTGTGTGCGCACACGTGTGTGTGTGTGTGTGGGTCTGTGTGCGCACACTTGTGTGTGTGTGTGTGGGTCTGTGTGCGCACACTTGTGTGTGTGTGTGTGGGTCTGTGTGCGCACACGTGTGTGTGTGTGTGTGTGTCTGTGTGCGCACACTTGTGTGTGTGTGTGTGTGTGTGTGTGTGGGTCTGTGTGCGCACACTTGTGTGTGTGTGTGTGTGTGTGGGTCTGTGTGCGCACACTTGTGTGTGTGTGTGTGTGTGTGGGTCTGTGTGCGCACACGTGTGTGTGTGTGTGTGTGTGGGTCTGTGTGCGCACACTTGTGTGTGTGTGTGTGTGGGTCTGTGTGCGCACACGTGTGTGTGTGTGTGTGGGTCTGTGTGCGCACACTTGTGTGTGTGTGTGTGTGTGGGTCTGTGTGCGCACACTTGTGTGTGTGTGTGTGTGTGTGGGTCTGTGTGCGCACACGTGTGTGTGTGTGTGTGTGGGTCTGTGTGCGCACACTTGTGTGTGTGTGTGTGTGTGTGTGTGTGTGGGTCTGTGTGCGCACACTTGTGTGTGTGTGTGTGTGGGTCTGTGTGCGCACACGTGTGTGTGTGTGTGGGTCTGTGTGCGCACACTTGTGTGTGTGTGGGTCTGTGTGCGCACACGTGTGTGTGTGGGTCTGTGTGTGTGTGTGTGTGTGTGTGTGTGTGTGTGTGTGGGTCTGTGTGCGCACACGTGTGTGTGTGTGGGTCTGTGTGCGCACACGTGTGTGTGTGTGTGTGGGTCTGTGTGCGCACACGTGTGGGTCTGTGTGCGCACACGTGTGGGTCTGTGTGCGCACACGTGTGTGTGGGTCTGTGTGCGCACACGTGTGTGTGTGTGTGTGTGTGTGGGTCTGTGTGCGCACACGTGTGTGTGTGTGTGTGTGTGTGGGTCTGTGTGCGCACACGTGTGTGTGTGTGTGTGGGTCTGTGTGCGCACACGTGTGTGTGTGTGTGGGTCTGTGTGCGCACACGTGTGTGTGTGTGTGGGTCTGTGTGCGCACACGTGTGTGTGTGTGTGGGTCTGTGTGCGCACACGTGTGTGTGTGTGTGGGTCTGTGTGCGCACACGTGTGTGTGTGTGTGTGGGTCTGTGTGCGCACACGTGTGTGTGTGTGTGGGTCTGTGTGCGCACACGTGTGTGTGTGTGTGTGTGGGTCTGTGTGCGCACACGTGTGTGTGTGTGTGTGTGGGTCTGTGTGCGCACACGTGTGTGTGTGTGTGTGTGGGTCTGTGTGCGCACACGTGTGTGTGTGTGTGTGTGGGTCTGTGTGCGCACACGTGTGTGTGTGTGGGTCTGTGTGCGCACACGTGTGTGTGTGTGTGTGGGTCTGTGTGCGCACACGTGTGTGTGTGTGTGTGGGTCTGTGTGCGCACACGTGTGTGTGTGTGTGTGGGTCTGTGTGCGCACACGTGTGTGTGTGTGTGGGTCTGTGTGCGCACACGTGTGTGTGTGTGTGTGGGTCTGTGTGCGCACACGTGTGTGTGTGTGGGTCTGTGTGCGCACACGTGTGTGTGTGTGTGTGGGTCTGTGTGCGCACACGTGTGTGTGTGTGTGTGGGTCTGTGTGCGCACACGTGTGTGTGTGTGTGGGTCTGTGTGCGCACACGTGTGTGTGTGTGTGTGGGTCTGTGTGCGCACACTTGTGTGTGTGTGTGTGTGTGGGTCTGTGTGCGCACACGTGTGTGTGTGTGTGTGTGGGTCTGTGTGCGCACACGTGTGTGTGTGTGTGTGTGGGTCTGTGTGCGCACACGTGTGTGTGTGTGTGGGTCTGTGTGCGCACACGTGTGTGTGTGTGTGGGTCTGTGTGCGCACACGTGTGTGTGTGTGTGGGTCTGTGTGCGCACACGTGTGTGTGTGTGTGGGTCTGTGTGCGCACACGTGTGTGTGTGTGGGTCTGTGTGCGCACACGTGTGTGTGTGTGTGTGGGTCTGTGTGCGCACACGTGTGTGTGTGTGTGTGTGGGTCTGTGTGCGCACACGTGTGTGTGTGTGTGTGTGTGGGTCTGTGTGCGCACACGTGTGTGTGTGTGTGGGTCTGTGTGCGCACACGTGTGTGTGTGTGTGGGTCTGTGTGCGCACACGTGTGTGTGTGTGTGTGTGTGGGTCTGTGTGCGCACACGTGTGTGTGTGTGTGTGTGTGTGTGTGTGTGTGTGGGTCTGTGTGCGCACACTTGTGTGTGTGTGTGTGGGTCTGTGTGCGCACACTTGTGTGTGTGTGTGTGGGTCTGTGTTTGTGTGTGTGCAGGAGTGTGTGTGGGTCTGTGTCTGTGTGTGTGCAGGAGTGTGTGTGGGTCTGTGTTTGTGTGTGTGCAGGAGTGTGTGTGGGTCTGTGTCTGTGTGTGTGCAGGAGTGTGTGTGGGGTCTGTGTCTGTGTGTGCACGCGTGGGTGCATTGTGCAAATGCTAGAATTAGCACATTGCAGCGCTAACAATTAACAGATTAAAAATTCATGCGAGATAAAAAGTTCCTGTACAGACACGTCTTCTCTACAGTTATTTAATGTGAAATTCTATAAGCTCTAAAAGAGTTACCAGCTTCATTCATGTTCTTAAATGAGTTATTATATGCTTTAATAATTTTCTCTGCGTTGTAACCCAAATATTTTTCACAGGTCCTTCTTTCAGCCAAAGAAGTTTAAGGAGAAGGAGGGCCTGCCAACAGGGAGCTCTGAGTGAGTAAGAACATAAACTGTATTGTTCAATAACCTCCGGGAAACCTATGAGGCTGCATGATAATTTTTTTATTGAAATGTAATGTTTATGTAACATAGTAATGAACAGTCATTTTTCCACACTTAATGTTTTAATTGAGCAGGCATGTAATTGAATAGGGAGTTATTGCTCATTAGCACCTCCTACTATATCTTCTTCACTTCAGGTCAGTTAAAAGCCCCCTCAGGTCAAAGAACATTGATCCGGAAAGTGAGTCACCAGTGAAGATGAGTAAGCGGAGCCGAGCAATCATAGACAGTGATGATGAAGAGCAGCAGACTTTAAAAGATGTCTCCAAACAGAATGGAAAGCAAGCAGCCACACCAGTACAGAATGTCTTGTATTCATTATTTTACAGTAATTCACTTCACTTGTAATTTCACAAGTGTGATTACAATCAGAATGGCAAAATATGGTTGCTTTAACTTGATAATATAAAAATATCCAATTATATCACTCTCTCATAGGTTAGCCATGTTAAGGAGATGACCAGTCTGCCCTCTGCAAAGCCCGTTGTTACCATGACGACCTCTGTTGTTTCGGGAACTTCTGACACACTTGAAATGCCTGTTACCCCAAATTCCACTTCACCCTCTGGCATCCCAAAACGCAAAACTGGTACGTTTTTATGCACTCTGTAGCTAGTCAGATGTCTGTGTAGTGCACCAGTCCTTTTGTTTGTCCACAAATTTTCAGTCATCTGGACATTCATCTTTCAAAGTTATCTTTCATATTATTATATTATGCCGTACTTCAATTTCTCTATGAACAGATTATTTTTTTGCTCTCTCTTACTTTCTAGCCCGTAAGCAGTTTCCCAAGAGAAAATTGGATAGCAGGAGTGATGGAGAGAGAGAAAAAGAAGAGGATGGAAAAGAGACTGAGGGAGGACAGGAGAGTAAACGAGCAAAAACGGAAACAGCTCTTGAAAAAATGGGTGAGACTGTCCAAACCTGTTGTTTGTGGCTCTTTATGTGTTTAATTCATTTTCTGGGAGGCAAAAATGCATATAAACTATTCTGACTAAGCATAATACATTAAGGGAAACAAATCAGAAACTTGCTCAAAATGCAAAATGGATCAGTTAATGCAATTAATGAACAGGCCACAGATTGGATGTACACTACATTTACGATTATTCTACACACATCTTTGTAACTGACATACCTACTCTATCTTTAGCTTCTCTCCTTTTTTCTTGATAACAGTGACTGATGAAGAGGCTGTGGAGGTGGAGGAAAAGAACAGCAATACAATGAAGAAAGTGCTTAAAGCAAAGGATGAGGAAAAAATGAATGTGACTAATGCTGAGAAACAAAATCAAAGACAGAGTGATGAAAATGAACAGGAAGGAGAGAAGCAAGAGGCGAATGGATTGAAAAAGTATACAAAGGAGGAAAAAGGCAGTCCTGAAAGAGTGATGGAGAAGGATGCTGCGGCTGAGAAGATAGGGGGAGCTGCTAAGAAGAAAGCCATCAACAGTTTCTTTGGTGAGCTATATTTAAATCTTCATGTAACTGTTTATCCGAAGCATTTATGTTTCCCTAATATGACACATTGCCCTTATCATCTGAAGCACCCAGAAAACCTGCAGTAAAGCTGGAAAAATCGGAAGAGAAAAGCGATGTACAGAAGATCGATGGTGAAAAGCCTGCAGCTGTGACTGTTTCTGATAAGAAAGAAAATAACGGGTACAAGTACAGGAAAAATATAGAGCCAAAAATGAAAAATAAAATGACCCATAGTATGTAGAGGTGATAACTTGGGGGAGCTGCTAAGAATTTAAAGATATTAAAGATTTTGTACATTGCTTCTTGTTATTCATATTTCTACCCATTCTTTATTTCCTGTATGATAGTGATAAGAATATGGAACTTGCAAACCAGAGACAATATGATCCTTCTAAAGCTCACTATCATCCCATTGATGATGCTTGCTGGAATAAGAGGCAGAGGTAACTCCCCTGCTATTCCCTGTCTGTTTGTCTGTCTGTCTGTCTGTCTGTCTAGAATAAATATTATATTATTTCGTTTTTTCTCCTTTTATCTTCCTCCCCTCCATCTTTATGCAGAGTTCCATATCTTGCTGTTGCTCGGACATTTGAGAAAATTGAAGAAGATTCTGGCAGGTTTGATTTTTCATCTGCAGTTTGGCAGATTTTTTTCTTTTTAAATCTAAAGTGCTTTTCTCGGGGTGGGTTAGCAGTCTTACCACTTGCCTTGTGTTTTAACTGTTGAATGAATTAAACTGCTGGTGAGACTTGTTAAGCATTATATGAAGGTGCAAGCCTGTTTTGGGGTCCTGTTTTTAGACAGTGAGCATGTTTGAGTGTCATTGTGATATTAGACTTTTGTGTTTTAGGTATATAGTGATTTTGTGTGTCTCGTCATCAGGTTGAGAAACATTGAGACTCTGTCCAACTTTTTGCGCTCTGTTATCCTGCTCTCTCCAGGTATGTTTATCTGTGAAATTGTTGAGTTTTATATTTGCGTGCATGTGTATTGCACTTTCTGTTTTTTAATTTTACAGATGGTAGTTTGATCAGTTTGAAGTATCATTGCAGAGAAGAAGAATGAGCTTTTTTTTATTATAATGGATGTAGGGAGACTTGAGTATTCTTCAGAGAATTCTGATTTAACTCGTAGAACATGAAATGGTGTCATTTTAAAAGTTTGGATTTTAGAATGTATTCCTTCACCATACATTATACTTTTTGTGTAATGACACTCATAGATGCTTAGCTTTATTTTGAGACAAAAGATAATTCTTTCTTGTAAGGATATGTTACACATTAGGCCCATATATTGACACAAGTTTACCAAAACATAAAAAAAAAGTTATATAGTTAAAATAAGATTAAAATGCAGACTATATGCTAAATGCTGTAAATGCTGTAATTTGAGGGTATACACATTAAAATTGGAAGAAGAGTTTAGAAATTACAGCACCTTAATATGTAGCTGCCTCTTTTCCAAAAGACCAAAAGTAATTGGACAATTGCCTCAATAGCTATTTCTCGGGCTGCATGGGCTTGTTAATCCATCCCTTGTTAATCCATCATCAATTGAGCAGATAAAATTCCAGGTTGATTCCAGCTGTGGCATTTCTGATCGGATGCTGTTGCTGTGAATCCCAACATGTGGTCAAAAGACCTTTCAATGGAAGTGAAACAGACCATCATTAGGATGGAAAAACAGAAAAAATCCATCAAAGAGAGAGCAGAAATGTCACGAGTGGCCAAATCATCAGTTTGGTACATTCTGAGAAAAAAGAGAGCGCTCTGGAAGTCCACGGAAGACAACAGTGGCGAATGAGAGCAGGATTCTTTCCATGGTGAAAGAAGAAAAACCCCTTCACACCATCCACCAAAGTGAAAAAGACACTGCAGGATGTAAGTGTATCAGTATCTAAGTCTACCAAAAAGAGAAGACTTCATGAAAGCAAATACCATTAATCAGCCTCAAAAATAGAAAAGCCAGATTAGACTTCCAAAGACCTCTAAAGAAGCTGGCCCAGAACTGGAACAGCATGGAAAAGATTTAGAACAGCTTATGATCCAAAGCACATCACATCCTCTGTAAAACATGGTGGAGGCAGTGTGATGGCATGGGCATGCATGCCTTCAAATGGCACTGGGTCACTAGTGTTTGTTGATGTGACAGAAGCAGCCGGATGAATTTTAAAGTGTATAGGGATATACTTTCTGCTCAGATTCAGCCAAATGCTCCAAAGTTGATTGGACGGCACTTCACAGTACAGATGAACAATGATCCAAAACATATTGCAAAAGCAACCCAGGAGTTTTTTAAGGTAAAGAAGTGGAATATTCTGCAATGGCCAAGTCAATCACCAGATCTCAACCCATTCGAGCGTGCATTTTATTAGCTTAAGACAAAACTTAAGGCAGAAAAACCCACAAACAAGCAAAAACTGAAGACAGCCACAGTAAAGGTCTAGCAAAGCATCTCAAAGGAGGAAACCCAGCATTTGGTGATGTCTATGGGTTCAGGACTTCAGGTAGTCAATGATTCCAAAGGATTCTCAACAAAGTATTAAAAATGAACATTTTATATACGGTTATGTTCATTTGTCCAATTACTTTTGAGCCCCTGAAATGAGGTAGCTCTGTATTAAATGGTTGCTATTCTTAAATGTTTAACAGTTCAAACTCTCTAATTAAACCTGAAAATCTTCCCTTTATTTGTATCTCAGTTATTTAATTTCAAATCCAATATGAAAGCATGAATAGCACAAATCATGAAAATTGTCTTACTGTCCAAATATTTCTGGGCCTAACTGAAAGGTGTCGCCAGTTTACGCTAAACATTAAAAATAATTGATCTTTGTTACTCACGTAGTTTGATGTGAATAGAAAAATTTTGCAGGCTTTTTTGAAAAGCCTATTGATTTTAAAGCTGCAAAACTAGAACTAGTTTGTAAAGGAAGCCTTAAATTATTAACTTGTAGATTCTTCATTGCAGCAACAACCACCACCAGACATTTGCTGTTTCTTATAAGACAAACAACAATATATTTATAATGTCACAACATTGAATTTGAAATTTTGCATCATTCCCCTTCCAGCAAAACATCATTATTTTTAGACTGCCTTGATTGAACAGCCATCTTCAGGTCATGTCACAGTATTTCAATTCAGATTAGGTCAGGACTTTGGTCATTGTCGTCTTGTAACTCTCAACTTCTTTTAAACTTGAGGTCATGGGCTGTTGCCCTGACATTCTCTTGTAAAGATCCTCTTTGCCATGAGGCAGCAAAGTAACTCCAAACCTTGATGCTCCCTGCACCATGTTTTACAGTTGGACTTTTTACAGTTGGTTTTGCTGTTGAGTGCAGTTCCTTTTTTCCTTAAGCCATTATATTATTTAGCATTTTTTATTTTTGCCAAAAAAAAATCACCTTTTTTTTTGTTTGAGAAAATTTTCACAGAAGCTTTTAAGAACATTCATGTTTCTATGTTTTTTCTTTTCACTTGAATTTTGTTGGTTTTATCACACTTACATTTGACACACAACAGATTGCAGCAGTTTGTTAGTGAGTGCATTGATCATGACTAGTGAGGGTGTTTCAAATAAGTTTTACTTCAATTCAATTGTATTCCATTCAGTTTTCTTTGTACAGCAGTTTTAACAATGAGGTTTGTCTAAAAGCAGCTTTATAGAAATATAAAAATATTGAATAAAGCTACAAACTTTAAAATGAATCTCTAATTTATCTCTTGGGCTTTATTAGCATATTTTTTTCCCCCACATGTGTTTTGTTTGATTGCAGATGACCTCTTATGCTGTGTGTACCTATGTCAAAATCAGCTTGGTCCCGCACACCAGGGGCTAGAGCTAGGTGTGGGGGAAACGGTACTGATGAAGGCTGTTGCCCAGGCAACTGGTGAGCAGAATGAACAGACACGAAATGATTTATTAGATAAAGGATAAAAGCCAAAAAGACCAATTAACCGTTCAAAATGCTTATGATTTACTTAGCTAAACCACCTAGAGTGAATTTCACTCTAGATCTTGTTTATTTTGTTCCCAGGGCGTCAGCTGGACAAAATCAAGACTGAGGCCCAAGAAAAAGGTGACCTGGGATTGGTAGCTGAGAGTTCCCGTAGTAATCAGAGAATGATGTTTGCACCAGCAAATCTGACTGCTATGGGCGTGTTTAGTAAACTGAAGGAGATTGGCAACATGAGCGGAAACTCTGTGAGTAGAGTAAAGTGTAAAATGCACACTTAAAACAAGTTTTTAGCATAGGAGGACTGAATAAAAAACATGATTTGCATCCTTGTATTCTCTCTTTTTTCTGCAGGCAATGAATAAGAAAATTGACATAATTAAGGGTCTGTTTGTGGCTTGTCGTTTCTCAGAGGCTAGATACATTGTACGGTAAGTGTTGCATTTAAACTTAATGTGTAACATCTTTAATTATGCAATAAAATATGCAATAGCTGAACTATACTTGCCAATATGTCAAGCTGTATTGCTAACACTTTGCATATTTGAGACTTGCAGATGTATATCCTTATTTTTACACTCACTGGTGATTTTTATTACCAAAAATAAATTTGCTTGTGGATCAATCATGTCATGTTAAATTTGCATTCTTGGTTCAAATAATCAGACACAATGGTGTTGGATGACAATTTTCAGCATGTCAGTGACAAATGTGTATTTGGTACAATGGCAACCCTTTGGTTATTGTGATAGCTTGCTTTGTTTTGGTTGTCAGGTCATTAGCAGGCAAATTGAGGATTGGATTGGCTGAGCAGAGTGTTTTAGCAGCTCTAAGTCAAGCAGTATGTCTAAGTCCACCAGGTCAAGGTAAACATCATATATATTACAATGATTGTTTACATTTTGTACTCTGTGTATTGACTTTAATACAGATATGCATCCTGAAGTGTGTTATTGGTATGACCATAAACCATATGTAAAGGGGTTTTTCCTCACCATGGAAAGATTTGGGTCATCCATCACAGTTGCTTTTTTTTCTGTTTTTCCAGGCCTTTTGGTGATCCTGAGCTCATTAGTGTGTTCTTTCTTTTTACTAACACACACTTTTTGCTCTCTCTTTGATGATGGGTTTGTTTTAATTTTTCAGCCAAATGAAGCTTCAAGTGACAGCTTTTTAGACTTCATTTTGAGTTAACAACATGTTTCAAATGTAAATTCCACCCTTGAAACCAACTCTAGACCTTGTATCCCCTTGTTTGTAAGCGAAGTAACACACATTTAGCCATAGAACAGCTGAGCACATATATGAAGTGCTGTCAATTATAAGCTTTTAATCTAATTTGGATGCAAGTACTATTAAATTAACACTGAAAGCACTTTGAGCTCATGTTCATTATGTCAATGCTAATATACACTGGGAGATGGCTTAAAATAACTAAACTGCTTCTTTACAATTCATGTAAATGTTTGCAGTTTGTATTTATGTGTGTATCTGTCCGTTTGTGTGTCCAGAATTCCCGCCAGCTATGACTGATGCAGGAAAGAGGATGAGTGCAGAGAGCAGGAGAGCATGGCTTGAGGAAAAAGGTCTCCTCCTTAAGCAGACTTACTGGTACAATCCCAAACGTTTTCTCAGTGGATATGTAAACACAACCACATTGTTTGACAACAATTCTGTAACATTACTTTTGATTGGCTTAGAGTTTTGTTATTATGTATTTGTCTTCGCAAATTAAATCAAATCAAATTTGTTAATATAGTACAAACCATTGCAATCATTTCACTAAACAGTTTTAGAAATACTAAAACTCGGTTTATACTTTGCATGATAATTTACCATCTTTGTTGTTTTTATTCTAGTGAAATGCCAAATTATGATGCCATTATTCCTGTCTTGTTGAAGTTCGGCATAGATGAACTGCCCAATCACTGCAGACTTACTCCAGGTAATCAACCCCATCTAATGCTGCTGTTCATCACTAGTGTGCAAGTGGCCTCACGTGACTTTCTGTGTTTCTGTGTGTGTTTTCTAGGTGTGCCACTGCGCCCCATGTTAGCTCATCCAACTAAGGGAGTAGGGGAGGTGATGAAAAGGTTTGATGAGGCGGCTTTCACTTGTGAATACAAGTATGATGGCGAGAGAGCACAGGTGTGTGCTTGTAGGTGTATATTGTGAGATATCACTACACCTTTTACTGCAAATGTGAATTCAAGAAAAAGTTATTACTGTATTGTTTAACTGTATGTGCAGTTACCATATTAAAACCTA
This sequence comes from Tachysurus fulvidraco, assembly GCF_022655615.1. Classification (NCBI taxonomy): domain Eukaryota; kingdom Metazoa; phylum Chordata; class Actinopteri; order Siluriformes; family Bagridae; genus Tachysurus; species Tachysurus fulvidraco. The sequence goes on from NC_062539.1 coordinate 10,681,004, forward strand.
TTTATAATGCATATCTAATGGCAGTTCTTTTATGTCAAGAAGAACTTTTTAAATATGCAGATACATAAAATGGAATCAGACTGTTTTTCATGCATTACTGGGTCTCACAGACGTCTTTTTTTCCGGGAAGCCATTGAATTAAAATGCCTGCATATAATGGATTTGTTTTAATTAATCTATTAATCTTTATTTTCTAGATTCACATCCTTGAGAGTGGTGAGGTTTATGTTTTTAGCCGAAACCAAGAGGACAACACCAGCAAATACCCTGACATCATTTCGCGGATACCGCAGGTCTCACAGCCATGCATGCACATAGGTGTTGAGGCGATACTTTTCTAGTTCCAGTCCTCAAAACATACAAGGCCCTTGTGCTCTCTTATCAACTCTTTTCACACATAATCGCAGAAGTTCACATTGTCATGCATTTCCTTTTATCAGTGAGTCTCTGCATACATTCTGTGTGCATCTTTGTGTGCTGAGTTCTACGTTCATTTGAAGAAATTAGGGTACCCTATTAAATATTTAGTTCTTTATTAAGAAATGTCAACATGTCAGTTTCTGATCTTTTTTTGAATTTGTACCTGTATCTGAAAGTGATATAACTGCTTGTAAACAACAACAAAAAAATCACTTTACTTATCAAACAAAGAAATCAACAGCATGAATATTTCAACTCAGGAGAAGGTTTGGACACCCTATGTCCTAATAGCTAGTGTTTTACCCCTTTGGCTGAAATAACCTCAGAGACGATTCTTCTACCAAGATTTTCCGACTCTTCAATGCAGAATTCTTTCAGCCTGATATTTAAGGGTTTTCTTGCCTGCATAGTCTCAAATCATCCCACAGGGTCTGGAAACAAAAAAGAATCTTGGCTTTGTCCCGACCATTGCAGAACTCTCCTTTTTATTATTATTTTTTTATTTTTTACTTTTTAGAGAGTCCTTGGTGGATTTACTGATAGGTTTTTGTCATGTTGCAAGGCCCAGTTCCACTTCTTCAAATTAAATTTTTGACAGAAGGTCTCACATGTTCCTCAATCACCTTCTGATACAATGTAGAATTTATAGTGGATTCTATGATGATGAGCTGACCAGGTCCTGCTGCAGCAAAGCATCCTTAACCATAACACTTCCACCTTCATGTTCCACAGTTTGTATGAAGTTCTTTTGCTGAAATGCTGTATTTGGTTTACACAAAACATGCCCTCTGTTATGGTGTCCATTTTGGACTCATCTGTCCAAAGCACATTATTCCATAAGTCTTGGCCTTTGTGTTTGTGTTCTTTGACAAACTTCAGTCTTGTTTTGTTCTTACTTTTTCCACCTCTATCTCCCCCACCTTCTTCTCTTCACCCTATCACTCTGTCTCCCACACACAAATTTGCACAGACTTGCAGGAGGAGAATGCCTTATTGAATCTATACACGCTTGTTGCTGAAGTTTATGTACTGAATTCTTGAATGTTTCTTTTTTAGATAAAGCAGAAATCTGTGCTTAGCTGTGTCTTGGACTCTGAGGTGGTTGCATGGGACAGAGAGAAAAAGCAGATTCAGCCCTTTCAAGTTCTTACCACACGCAAACGGAAGGTGAGATCGTGGTGATCTCTTACCCAATAAATCTTTAAATTGAAATCTTTCAGTAATCATTATTAGGTTACATTTCTAAAACAGTCAGAATCAAACTTTATGCAAATAGGCCATAGGCTCGGGTGTCTAGAGAGAAGCCGTTTCTCAAAAAAAAAACAAAAAAACAAGCACACCAAAGGTTTGATGAGATCCAGGTAGTCCTTTTTATGGATGGGTTGGGAGCAAGATTGAAGGTTTTACCCAGTGATTTATGGCAAAGGCTGCATCATGCACTGGTGCTGCTTCTCTATAGCTGGGACTAGGGCTGTAATCAAAATAGAGGTACAGTAATCATGTATGTAGTGCAAAATGCCTGCAGAAATTTTAGAGTGGCCTTGTCAGAATCCATATGTATGCCCTACCAAAAACCTGTAGCCTAAATTGAAAAGGGTTGTACAGAGATGATCAATCTAAACAGTTTATTACATTTAGTGTATTTTTGAAGAGAAGAATAAAATTGCTAAATAATGATGTTCTGCGTTAGTAGTAGACTACTGAGTAGTCAGTTATGAAATGAGTGAAAATATTTGATATGAAATGGATGAAACTTTGCATGCATGATGTATCGAATATAATAATTATACAAAATGTAGAGAGAGAAATAAGCTTAGTAGTTTTGTAAACTTTATGTAAGAATTTTATTGGTGATGTATACCTTTTATAGTTAATTCATCCCAAATGGAAACAGGATCAGAATAAGTTAAACGTTACCATATACCTCACTTTCTAAAATAGTTTCATTTGTTGTCTCATTTGTACCGGTATACATTCATCATTGTCTTAATCCCACCCAAGTGATAACTCGGAGAGTAGTAAAGAATTACACTGTTATCATTTTAAATAAAGCATGATGAAATGCTTGTCTCTCTCACTTCTTGGAAGTTTGGCAATGTGTGGTGATGAGAGGGAGTGGGAAGATTTTTATATTAATATATTTCTGTCTGTATTGCAGGATGTAGAAGCATCTGAGATTAAGGTGCAGGTTTGTGTATATGCCTTTGACCTGCTCTACTTAAATGGAGAGGTGAGAATTGGGGAAACTATCAGTCAACACATAGCTGTGAAAGAATGTGTGGTGTTCTGTATAAAAGGTGTATACTCTACACCAGGAGTGTCTAGTCATGTCTGCAAAGGGTTGATATGTTTGATTTTCATTCCAGTCAGGAGCCACACCTGATTATATCTGTTTAGTCAATTGATAAGGTGTGGCTCCTACAGGTACTTTAGATATGATATGCAGTTTGATTATTATGGACATAAAAGGTGCACATCATAATCATTATTTATGTGTATCATTATTTATCCCAATTGTCCTTCTTTTACTCTCTTTTTTCAGTCTCTGGTAAGGGAGCCATTTATTAAGCGCCGTGCTTTGTTAAGACAGAGTTTCATGGAGAAGGAGGGAGAGTTTGTCTTTGCTTGTTCTCTTGACTCTGACAACACTGAATCCATAGCAGAGTTCCTGGAGCAATCCATACGAGGTGTGTGTTTGTTTGAGGGTGGGGATGTCCCTGGATTCACAAAGAAAGAGTTAAGAGTCCAACATTGAAAAAACACATATCCATCAAAATGGATAATTAATCTTTGTCTGCCATCCTTGTGAGAAATTAGTGTTTATGCTGCTCTGACCTGCTAGCTTGGTTAAACTGGATTTTAATTCGGATAAATTTCGGTCTAAGAATTCATCATATTTTGCTGTTAGCTCATAAAAGCAAAGTATCAAGAGCTTATTTTCACAATTAACATTTTCTATTGATGTGTCCTATTGACATACGATTTGTTTAGACATGTTACTGACAGGCTATTTTGATGCTAGAACTGAAGCGATACATACACATACATATATAATTTTATGCACAGACTCTTGCGAAGGCTTAATGGTGAAAACCCTGGAGAAAGACGCCACCTATGAAATTGCCAAGCGCTCTCATAACTGGCTTAAGGTATTTCTGATGCACACTTACCGTCTTGACATGTGGAAGCCATGCAAAACCATGGTGAAGTATATGTAATTTCCACTCCAGTATACTGTTAATTTAGATGCCTGAATTAAGTGCCCAGATATTAATGGACCTGATTTTATCTTTATAGCAGCCTTTAGCCTGTAGGCTATAAGGCTAAACTAAAGTTTACCTGGAAGTCAATGTTTTTTTTAGTAATAGTTTGTTTTATAACTTCAGACATTCTGTAGATTAGAAATCATCATATTTACATTGTACACTATTTGAAGAGTCTGGGTAACTAATCTGTGATTTCCTACGAAAGCCCTTAACAGTGTCTAACTTTTCTTTCATCTCTCTTGTTTACTCATTTCTTGTCTTTGCTCTGCTTTTCTTGTACAGCTGAAGAAGGATTATCTGGAAGGTGTGGGTGACACAGTGGATCTGTGTGTGATTGGTGCCTATCTAGGGAAGGGGAAGAGAGCCGGTAGTTATGGGGGTTTCCTGCTTGGCTGCTATGATGAAGAGAATGAGGAGTTTCAGTCTGTCTGTAAGGTAGGGGGCATTTCTGTGTTCCACACAAACTTTTCAGCTGTGTTACACTAGAATATTCTGAATGTTCAAATTTAATTGAACTAAAAATTTATTTACATTATCTTTAGAAATATTTGGCATACATATATGCACATATACATTCACATGTACATATTTTTACATATTATTAGTAACAATCCCATAGTCTCCCTGTAATTATGCAACAGACAACAAGGGGTCCAATTTGGCAATACTAGTGTAGTGTAAATGAATGAATCTACTGTATCTTATCTTCATTCTGTTTAGCTTAAACCTCCGAATATCTGCACTTTAATGTTGATGCTGGTAAATAGGTGCTTTAATCAACTTTCAAACTCAGGTTTTAAACTGTCAGTCTAAGTGATCTAAATAAAGCTGTTTCTTGCTGTGTTTGAGTGAGTTTAAGGAATCTTAAACAACGTTTGGTTTTGTAGATAGGAACAGGTTTCAAAGATGAAGATCTGGAGCAGCATTACAATTTCTTAAAGGTACAGTAGTATTTAGTTACTTTCTGTTTAACCAAACTTATTCATGTATATAAATTTGAAATTGTTAGAATAATAACATGGTTCTCTGGTTCATCTTTGCTGTACTCATCAATGCAAATTGATAATGTACTGAATTTCTCAGGAGCACATCCTCCCTAAGCCCCGCCCCTACTACAGGGTGGATCAAACCGCCGAGCCGGATGTTTGGCTGGATGCTGTACAAGTTTGGGAAGTGAAGTGTGCTGATCTGTCACTGTCTCCAGTTTACAAGGCAGCAATGGGATTGGTCAGTTACAGTTATAGCCACTTACAATGCAACTGTATGAGAATTTACACCAGTCAGCCATAACATTAAAACTATCTGCCTAATATTTTGTTGGTACAGACTAGTTCCCATACAAGACTTGCCATTTTGGAGATTCTCTGACCCAGTCGTTTAGCCATCACAATTTATCCCTTGTCAAATTTGCTCAGATCCTTATGCCTTCCCACTTTACCTGCCCATTTCTGCACATAAACTTTGAGAACTGACTATTCATTTGCTGCCTAATCTATTTCACCCGTTGATAGGTGACTGAAAATATTGGTTATTTAATTATAAAGGAACCTGTCAGTGCTTTTAGTGTTATGGCTGACCGATGTACATTTGTGTAAGTACCCTGTACCTTATCCTTATAGGGACCTTTTGGCTTCTACCAGTGTAGAATTTTAAGATTTGTCAAGGTTGCACAATATACTGTAGGATTATGCTAAATAGCTATGGCATGCAAATGTGCATTCTTATTTGCATAAAAGATTTGCGCACTTTATACATTATTATTTAATATTTATTCAAAACTCTTCAAATAAACAAGGGTTCATCTGTGTGTTTTTAATTGCAGTTAAAGCATAGAATTTTGTCCATATTTTGCTGTCCTAGTTCAGAAAGACTGGCATATTTTACCAGAGGAGAACTGAGATTTCGATTTCATCTTTCCAAAACAGATTAACAGTGTGTCCAGATTAACAGGGTGGGTGTGGCCTAATGGTTAGAGAGTTTGACTCCTAACCCTAAGGTTGGGGGTTCGAGTCTCGGGCCGGCCACGACTGAGGTGCCCTTGAGCAAGCCCCCCCGAACCCCCCAACTGCTCCCCGGGCGCCGCAGCATAAATGGCTGCCCACTGCTCTGTGTGTGTGTGTTCAGGGTGTGTGTGTGTTCACTGCTGTGTGTGCACTTTGGATGGGTTAAATGCAGAGAACGAATTCTGAGTATGGGTCACCATACTTAGCCTTATGTCACTTCACTTTCTTGTTTACTAGAAAGAATTTAATTACTTTTTTTGTCCACTAGGTGGACCCAGACAAAGGGATTTCCCTTCGCTTTCCCCGATTCCTTCGCATAAGAGATGACAAAAAACCAGAAGATGCTACTACAGGAGCACAGGTAATAGAAAATACACAGGAACACAATTTAGAATTCTGTCACAGACATATTTGGACTTGATGCAGAGAAGCTTTTGTTTCTCTTGGACTGTATAAAGCATCACAATTACTGAGTAAGTAAGAAAGCCGTTACTACATGGGCACAATAACGGCTTTCTCCTGGCAACTCGACCATGTAGGTAATTTGTGTTCAAGTGCCTCCTTATTGTGCTCCTTGAAACACCACCACTTTTTTCCAGAGCAGACTGTATTTATTTCGAAGTTGTTTGTGGGTTTTTCTTTTGCATCCTGAACAATTCTTCCAGCAGTAGTGGGTGAAAACTTTCTTAATATACCTGACCGTGGTTTAGTATCAAGAGCCTCTTATTTTCCACCTCTTTATCAGCTTTTGAACTGTACTGTAAATGTTACTAATGTTTTTGAAATAATACTATCACTTACTATACTATATCAATACTATTTGCCTGTCTTCATCAAATCCCTCAGGCATATGCTTTTCTTATTACATCACTGGAAGTCTTAGTTTGGTGTGTGTGAAGCTTACTGAAAATAGAAAGGGATCACATTAGCAGTTTAGTTCGACCCGTGCTTTTTCTTAATCTTTGCCCTTAACTTGCGTCAAGCAGCAGACTCTAAAAATTAATAAAATTAATTGGCTTTCATCAAAACTGTATTTGTAGTTTTATAATTGATGTAGATTGTGTTTGTTTAACACTCATTTAAAAAAAATTACCATGTTTTGCTAGGTCACATCTGTTGCTCTCTCTTTCTCTCTCTCTCTTTCAGATTGCCGATCTCTACAGAAAGCAGCAGCAGATTCAGAATCAAGGAGAAAAGGCTGATTTAGAGGATTACTACTGATAGTTGCCTTTTGTTTGGCTTTTGCACTCTCAGATTTACATGTAGCTGGTAAAGTTTGGACAGACTATTCATGCACACTGTATCATTTATTAAAGTTTTCTGATTCTGTAATTGTTTTAAATGAAAGTACAAATTTAAAATTGTGCGTAGGGTAACGATCCAAAATAAAACCTTTTATAAACTGCTTCCCTTTATTCTATGGTCTTTTTGAGGATGTACAATAAGCTGTGAAATGAGAGAGCTTTGGATTTCTTGGGACATCTTCAGTTCTCTACATGGCAAAAATTCTTCTTTTCTGAAAAATATAAAAATTGGTTTAAGAAGTAACCAATGGTTTATGAAATTATGAAAATGGTGTATTTTAGTTCCAGACCAAGGTGTTTACTGCATTATTCCATAGAAGGGTATTTATCATTCTTGAAACAAAACTATGTAAACTTATTTTACCCCTAAGAGCTTTCACAAAGCATCTACAATCAGATCCATAAATATTTGAAATATGTGCCACAGATTTGTTGGTTTCTCATAATGCAGCTTCTAGCTTTATTTTGAGGGCATTTATGTCCAGATCAGGTGAGGAGTGTTGGACAGCATGCCCACACATGCAGCACATTTATATGTTGTTGACCCTTTTTAAAGGAACATAAAGTAATTGGACAATTGGCTTCTCTGCTGCAGTGGACAGAAGTATTATTTCACTTACAGATAAGCAGGTAAGTATGATATTTGCCAGTGAAGCGAGGCATCAAGGACACCCAGAACAAAAACATATGAAGGTGTATCTGCGAATCATGAGAAATGTAAATACAGTGGTTTACCATGAGATGTAAACCACTGAGAAGCCTCAAAAACATTCGCAAAACAGCAAATAATTGGTTAATTAATGTGTTTTAGATGTAAGAGATTCAATCATTAACAGTTTTAGCTTCTGATGAAAGGTGATCACTATTTTCTGTTAATTCATTAATAAAATAATGAAATAAAAATTACAAGTGCAAATCTTGAAATGTTTTAAAGAATACCTTGACATATGTCTTATCTGACCCCCAGGTCCATATTCTGAATTTGTATTAAATCTAGAAAACATGATCACACAAATCCAGTCTTAAATTTAACCTAATTTACAGTAAATGTGGCTTAGTCATAAAATATACACTTCACTATGCTATGTCAGATGTACATGTACTGCAGCCACTGTACATAGTTTAATAAATAATCTTAATTTGGAATATTAAATATTCTCTAATCAACTCAAAACAACTGCAAATGTTTACTGAGCCATAAAAATTGGTAAGACTGCTGACCTGACAGTTGTCCAGAAGACTATCATTGACACCCCTCACAAGGAGGGTAAGCCACAAACATTCAAAAAAAGAAGCTGGCTATTCACAGAGTTCTGTATCCAAGCATGTTATAAAGTGTAAGAGTGTAAGAAAAAGATGCACAAGCAACTGTGAGAACCGCAAACCTTGAGAGGCTTGTCAAGCAAAATTGATTCAGGAATTTGGGTGAACTTTACAAGGAAAGGACTGAGGCTGGGTTCAAAGCATCAAGAGCCACCGCACACAGACGTGTCATGGAATTTGGCTACAGTTAAAATAGCCCAAGTTGCTTGTCCAGTGTAAAGATGATTTGGGATGCAATGCCATCAGCTGATGTTTGTCCATTGTGTTTTTTGAAAACCAAAGTCACTGCAACCATTTACCAAGAAATTTTAGAGCCCTTCATGCTTGCTTCTGATGATCAGCTTTTTAAAGATGCTGATTTTATTTTCCAGCAGGATCTGGCACCTGCCCACACTCCCAAAAGCACCAAAAGTGACCATGGCATTGAAGTGCTTGACTGGCCAGCAAAATCATCAGACCTGAACCCCATTGAGAATCTATTGGGGGTATTGTCAAGAGGAAAATGAGAAACAAGAGACCATAAAATGCCAAAGAAACCTTGGCTTCTATACCACCTCAGCATTGCCACAGACTGATCACATACATGCCATCTGAATTGAGGCAGTAATTAAAGCAAAAGCAGCCCCAACCAAATATTGAGTACATATACATTAAAAATTACTAAAAATGAGCATACTAAAAATGTTTTTTTATTGGTAAAACAAGTATTCAAATTTTTTTTTGAGATAGTGAATTGGTGGGTTTTTTGTTAAATGTGAGTCAAAATCATCACCATTAAAAGAACCAAAGACTTAAACTTCTTCAGTCTGTGTGTACTGAATTTATATGAAACACAAGTTTCACTGAGTAGAATTACTGAAATAAATTAACTTTTCAACAACATTCTAATTTATTGAGATGCACCTGTATATAGATAACATGTATAGCCTTCTAAGAAATATTCCCAAGAAATGTATCACTACATTGCACTACACTACACTACACACTGCCAAATGCTGTAAATGTACAGGATGTAAGAAAATTTGTTCATGCTTTTGTTATGATAAAATATGACAGCATGACCCCTATCTTATCCATAATGCATTGGCTCTAAGTAAAATTCTTTTGGGCTCTCAGTCTCAGTTTTTAAGTCTAGGTTGAAACATTATTTGCTTAGTAAAGCTTTTGCTTATTTTTTTTTTCTTAGGGAAAGTCATAGATCTGGTTAAGTTTCATGGAATTAAACCTCTTGAATACATGAATACACTTTTGACAATGTCTGGGCATGCTTCTGATGAGATGGCAAATGGTGTCCTGGGAGTTCTCCTTTCAGACCTGGATCTAGGCATCAGTGAGCTCCTGACAGTCTGTGCCACAGGGGTTCTCAATTATATTCAGGTACCAGGAATGTAAGGACAAGTCAAAGGCATCAGTGCCATTGTCATCCAGAAAATGCCTACACACTCTGGTCATATGAGGCATTATCATGCACCAGGACGATTTTATAATGGCACCTAACAGCATTAAGGGTACCACTGGCAAGCATGTGAAGGTAGGTCTGTGGCCCCTCCAAAGATATTCTTCTCCAGAACATCACTGACCACCAAACTGGTCATGCTGGATGATGTTGCAAGCTCTATTTCTGATCAGAAAAATACAAACTAGGAGGTTATTTTGTATGGCTGTGTATGTATGTATGTATGTATGTATGTATGTATGTATGTATGTATGTATGTACAGTATGTATTTGATATAGTCTATACATGAACCAATATTGGGTTAGTGTAAAGGTAAAGCAGTAAATTTTCTGAAAATGTTTTTTTTTTCTTTGAGATTTTATGCAAGTGTGCCAGTAATTATAGGGGTATAGTTCATCGTCTGTATTGGTTGAATTTTTTTCTTGTATATACATTTACAGTATCTCACAGAAATGAGTACACCCCTCACATTTCTGTAAATATTTTATTATATCTTTTCATGTGACAACATTGAAGAAAGGACACTTTGCTACAATGTAGTAGTGAGTGTATAACAGTGTAAATCTGCTGTACCCTCAAAATAACTCAACTCAACCCAAATTGGGCCCAAAGTGTCAATATTTTGTGCCAGACCACCAATATTTTCCAGCACTGGCTTAACCCTCTTGGGCATGGAGTTCACCAGAGCATCACAGGTTGCCACTGGAGTCCTCCTCCACTCCATGACGACATCACAGACCTGGTGGATGTTAGATACCTTGCGCTCCTCCACATTCCGTTTGAGGATGCCCTGCAGATACACAACAGGTTTTAGTTCTGGAGACATGCTTAGCCAATCCATCACCTTTACACTCAGCTTCTTTAGCAAGGCAGTGGTCGTCTTGGAGGTGTGTTTGGGATCGTTATCATGTTGGAATACTGCACTTTGACCCAATCTCCAAAGGGATCATGCTCGGCTTCAGTATCTCACAGTTGCCGCCAAACACGCTTGACACCATCTGAACTAATTAAGTTTATCTTGGTCTCATCAGACTACAGGACATTGGTTCCAGTAATTCATGACCTTAGTCTGCATGTCTTCAGCAAACTGTTTGCAGGCTTTCTTGTGCATCATCTTTAGAAAAGGCTTCCTTCTGAGATGACAGCCATGCAGACCAATTTGAAGCAGTGTGTGGCGTATAGTCTGAGCACCCGCAGACTGACCCCCCACCCCTTCAACCTCTGCAGCAATGCTGGCAACATTCATATGTCTATTTCCCAAACTCAACCTCAGGATATGATGCTGACCACATGCACCATGGCGAGACCTGTTCTGAGTGGAACCTGTCCTGTTAAACCTCTGTAAGGTCTTGGCCACCATACTGCAGCTCAGTTTTAGGGTCTTGGCAATCTTCTTATTGCCTACGCCATCTTTATGTAGAGCAACAATTCTTTTTTTCAGTTCCTCAGAGAGCTCTTAGTCATGAGGTGCCATGTTGAACTTCCAGTGACCAGTATAAGAGTGTGAGAGCGATAACACCAAATTTGACACACCTGCTCCCCATTCACACCTGAGACCTTGTAACACTAATGAGTCACATGACACTGGGGAGAGAAAATGACTCATTGGGCCCAATTTGGACATTTTCATTTAGGGGTGTACTCACTTTTGTGGCCAGCAGTTTAGACATCGAAGGCTATGTGTTGAGTTATTTTGATAGGACAGCAAATTTACACTGTTATACAAGCTGTACACTCACGACTCTCAGATTTGTATTCAATATCTTGAATTTTTTTTTTACCCTTTTATGATATTATAATAGAGAACCAGTTCATGGTCCAGTGGACAGAACTGTGGGAGTGCATCATTTGCATATCATAGCCACAGAGTCTGTAATTTTGTTACAGTGATGAAAATCATATGCCACCATTATTATGCATAAAATATTAATTATTATATTACATATTAATAAAAATATAAAATATGTTTTGTGAGTAGTATGTTTTGTACCCATTTGAAGAATATACACACAAATGCATTCACACATTATCAGTTTATGCCTACATACAATTAATACTTACATCCTAAAATGTTTATTTAGCATTTAGCAATAATATAAATATTATTGTACACACTCATTATTGCACTGTTGGATTATGTTCATAAAATCAGATATGTACAGAGGGGTGTGAACATTATTATATATATTTTTTATAACATTTAAACAGGCTTCTGACTTTAAATGTTTGAGTACCTCTGCTTAGAGGACAGTTAACCAAATTTATGTTTCTATAATTTATACTCAATTATGTGTGTACTTTTGTCTGACATTAAATTTCTACAGAATATTGATATAGTTTTCAAACATTCAGGAGAGAAAATACTCCTTCTACACCATTTTTCTTACTCAAATATTGTGTGAGGAAATAAAAGGCAAAAATGAAAGAAAGAAAAATGATTTCCTGATTCTCTGCCTATCTCTGTGTCTCTCTTTTCTTCCCCTCGCTCCTATCACTCCTACACCACTGCAGGGATTTCTGAAAACAATAAGTTGTCTTTGAAACAAGAACAATAGCTTTTCTCCTCTTTTGCCTATTCTCCCCATCCCTTCGTCTCACTCCCTCTCTCCATCCTTCATTCCGTGCTCCCTGTGACATCCCTGCCATGAGAGGGATGAGGAGAGAGAAAGACAGATCACCCCTTTGTCCTGCAATGACCCTGTTAAATGTCACTGCTATACACACACTACAGGCATTTGACTTTTTGCAGTTTGATGATGCCAGCCATTCTCAAATACACTAATAACTCATGGAAGAATATGTTGCTGTTGTGTGTATGGTGTGATGGTGTGAGTGTGTACTGTGTCTTTATAAAATCTGTAAATGCTAATTTTAAAACATATATAGAAAATACTATGTACTGTACACACAATTTTTTTTGTATTGCAATTTAAACTACAAAGCATTAATTGAAATATACACACAAATGCATTCACACATTATCAGTGTATGCCTACATACAATTAATACTCACATCCTAAAATGTTTATTTAGCATTTAATATCTGCTTTTTTTATATTTACTGTATGTATGTATGTATGTATGTATGTATGTATGTATGTATGTATGTATGTATGCATGATAGTATTGTTATACAGTGTGTTGTTGGATGTGTATATAAGTATTCAAAGTCAAGTATGCGATTTTATGTACTTGTATGTGTTGATTTTTATGTTTGATATCTATCTATCTATCTATCTATCTATCTATCTATCTATCTATCTATCTATCTATCTATCTATCTATCTATCTATCTATCTATCTATCTATCTATCTATCTGTCTATCTATCTATCTATTTATTTATTTTTATGTGTGCATACACACTGCCTGAGTCATATTTTGGGTTTGTTCCTTGCAGCTTGCAGTGTGTTTCAATGAAAAGTCATCTATGAAAAAAGTCTGTGTGTGTGTGTGTGTGTGTGTGTGTGTGTGTGTGTGTGTGTGTGTGTGTGTGTGTGTGTGTGTGTGTTAGAGAAAGAGAGAGAAAGCTTTGTAATTATTTATTAGTGGGGTACGATTCATTTACCCCATAATTTAGAATGCATATGCTTCATATTTACAGGTTGTGCCCCCGCTGATGCTGTTTTAGACACTGTAGTGATTAAAGCTTTTAAAATCCACTTTTAAAATTGATGGTTTAGGCACTGCTAGGCTTTCAAGGACCATTTAGTGTTTTTGAGTATTTGCATTTTGTCTTGTTTTAATATCGTTTGTATTATTTATTTTGTGTTATCTGAATTATTGCTATTCATTTATATTTTAACTGATGTTGTATAAGAAATAATTTCCATTGTTTATTTTAATCTTTTTTTTTCTTTTTGTCAAGTAAAATTTGATCAGATATGAATAAGGAGTTTTAACAGTTGTGCGGAAAGTGGGTACACATTCATTGGGACAAGGCCAAACAGGGCCCCTGCAGTCTTAACGCAGAGACTGGTATGTATAAGACAGTGTTGTCTGCCTATATATATATATATATATATATATATATATATATATATATATATATATATATATATATATATATATATATATATATATAATTTATAGTTGTAATTATTAATATTAATAATAAGAAGCATGCATGACTAAGGCCTAGTCTACTCTAACATAGGACACTTCTTCCCACAGCTAGTCAAATACATAAACCCTCCTCCCACCTCCTGGCCTTCCCCCAAACATTAATGTGCAATAAACCCCTACCTCTTAAAGTAGAAGTGCAATACACAGCCCCTACAATCAACACACATACACTATGCTGTTTATTTGCATTACAATACTATTATGTTTCTTTTGTGTTTGTTTTGTTCATATTTTTACTCTTTTTATTTACATTCTATTTACATTGCCGATTATTGTGAGCCGTCTTTTGTTGTTCTTAAATCAATGACAATAAAGATCTATTCTAGTCTTATTGTCTATGTCTCAGCTTTGCTTGTATACTTTTCATAAATTCAGTGTGTCCATTCTTTGTGTCCTTATCTCAACCCATCTATTTGTAGCTGCTCTCTCTGTCCTTTTGTTTTGTCCATATTAATGGAGAGGAGGAGTGAAATAGTGAGGGAGAGGAGGAAAGAATGCAAAGCTTTGTCTGGAGGACAGAATGGGCAGTAGGACTCTCTCTCTCTAACTCCTTGCATTGTTTTGACTCGCATACATCAGCAGAGGAGAGGAATCTAGAGAGAGAGAGAAGAAATGGAGGGATGAAAGAGAAGGCTTTGTCAATTATTTGTTTGTGTCCTGGTGAAAGGGCACCACCACCACCACCCTTTCTGTCACTGTTTTTCTGGGATTCTGTCACACCTTAACTTAGAATTAATCTTTTTTTTTCTGCTATTCATCACCACATTCAACAATGCAATAATGCTGTAAACAAAATATATATTTTACTATATAATATACCATATGCCATTAATAACCATTAAAATCCTTCATCTTCATTTGTGAATTCTCTCTGACTGCATTATTTAAAAATGCTTTGGTGTGTTATAGCGTCTGTAGCATGAAGTGCCATGAATTAAAGATGAATAGTGGCCTGATGGCCATGACATCAAGAGAAGAGATATAATGGTGATGATGTCAATTTCACCATAATCTCTCTCTCACTCTTTCTCTCGCTCTCTTACATACACATACAGATCTGGTGTTCTCTCAGTCATTAGATCTTTAAACTAGCCTGTTAAAGTTTCAGTTTTAAAGCAGACTTGCTCTATCAAATGGACATAATGCTTTTATTAATAATGGAAAATGAAATGAGCAATGAGTTTTGTTGTCAATCAAGTTGTTGAAATGGAGAGCTGAACAGGGGGGATAGGAATGGAGAATAAAGGATTAGAGAGATAAAGCATTATTCAGACAGGGCCTGGCTTAGGGGTGGAGAAAGAGAAAGTGATACAGTACATAGGGGAAGAGCAGAACTGAAAAAAAGAAGGCAGTCTTAGGGTTGGACCTAACTTTGGGGTGTGGTTGGGTATATATACTCTGAGTCTGCACAGACTTGCCTGGGTGCCACTCAACCTCACTCCCTCCATCCCTATCCCTTTCTTTATCTGTGATCCTCTGCTTTCTGGTCTTCGACAAGCTGTTGAGCAGAAACATCAGACGGAAAGCATGCTAACTCTATTGGTGCTCACATCTGTGGTGTTGCTCAGTGCAGGTAAACAAAACTTCAATCCTTAATGACCTGTTTTTGCAATGTCACTACCAATGTAATGATTCTGCAGTGATTAAAAAACAATAAAATAATATTTATGTAAATGTTATAGTTTTTATATAAATACATAGCACAGTTTTCTTGGTGGAATGCTTAATATTTCAGTACCCAATATCACAATATTTGTATGTATGCATTTCACTTACACATTTCCTATTAGGATGATATTAACATAATTTATTACTAAATAAAATTTGTTGACATTATTATTTATTTATATTAGTACATTATTAACGTTATATTCATTGATTTATGTTATATTTATTATTTATTATAATTTTGACATATTTAATCAAACACTTAAAATATGAATTATATTTACATATTTAATTTTTATGGTTGTAAATAAGACCAGTATTAACTCCTTTATTAAGTTTCCTTTAATTTAACTTACATTTACATTATAATGACAATTACATTATTGTCTGTATTTACAAATTGAATTTTATGCTATTTTGAGATAGCTTGCATTATTGTTATTATAATACAAAAAACAAACTATTTATGTTACTTTGCATGAGGCATTACTTTACTTGCTTAATATTTTAAGCAGATTCATTAAAAATTGAGTAAAGTGGTCCTTTTATCAGGTCCACCCTTTATTTATGTCAGGTTGTAGGCATGTATTGGCACATATTTCAGTCTTATCAGTCTTGTCTACTCAGTGGAAACAGATCCTCTGTAGCATGTGATGTACTCAGGTGGAGAAGTATTACTATGGTTTTACATAATGTGTACATTTTCTAGTCACTCTTAGATACACCAATATTGCTGGGACATACAGACCATATCTCATCAGGTTCAGTTTTTATGATGTTTTATTTTTTAGTTTTTTCTTAGTGCTCAGATTTTGACCAGAGAAATGCCATTGGCAAGATACATTTAGTTGGCCAACACTAACATTATTTAAGAAATCATTTCTGGTTAGTTACAGTATGAGCTTTTGGAAAAGGGAGGTAGGGGCTAGTTGTGCAGATAATAATGTTGAGAGTTGAAACACAAATTGTGGAGTTATGTGCATGGTAATCCAACTCATGTAAATTTCTGCCACAAAGCTATATATATACTTGGGATGAAGAATAGCTACGTGATTTTCTGAATGAATGCTATAAATATTTGGCACGTGAGATCTGTTGTTTAATTTGTGTCCTTAGGTAATTATTATTTTTTAAAATATGTATTACTTTGTTGTTGTTCCATGACAGAAGCAATTAAAAATTATATTTTGTTTGAGAAATTTGAGTCTGTAAGAGCAAAAAAAAGTTACTCAACTCTATGTGACTTCTACTCTATGAATTTCATTTTAATGTTTAATTTAGGTCCAGCTTAATTTAAGGGCCTTAAGTTCCACAAATTTACTACAAAACAGCAAAAGGTAGGAGGCACAGTGAGTAAAAATGAAACAGAAGGGTTTAATTTTTCAGCATAGGAGAGCTATTTACACACACTCACATGAAGGTAGCCACTAAACATGAAGGTTGAAGTAAGCCCTAATACTCAGGAGTGTTACATATATAGAAATCATAGAAGTATTACTTTTTATATATTGGAATACACAACTGAGGACATAATAGAGAACCAATTTAGATTTAAACACACCTGTGCACATGCGATTCATTTCTCAAACAACTTTAGCCATTTATGTGACTGTTTTATTTCAAGTATAGTTATTTGATTCTGTGTGATTCATAAAGAACAACTCAAAAAGTTTGTGTTAAATAGGTGTGTGTGTGTATGTGTGTGTTAGCTCCACAGTCAGAGGCTATAGTAGTGTACACTAGCTGGGAGAGGCACGCATTGGTAGGCTCAGATATCCGTCTTTCCTGCTCTTTCTTCTCATGGCGATGGACTTCTGATGATGTCACATTCTCCTGGAACTACAGGCCAGATGGGGCAAAAGAAGGCATCGCCGTATGTATACACATAACACATGCTCGTCTTACGTTCTCCATGAGTTATTTATTCAAGTGCTTTGTAAAACAAAAAAATTATTATATGTACTTTAATTACACAGAAGCACATTAGAGACCATTTCTATATTAATTACGACATCGTTATACTTAAGTACATTTCCTCTATTTTGAATGGAGATTAAAATTATTCAGAAGTTAAATATATATATTATAAGAAAATGTTTTATTATAAACTATAGTTGTTATCTTGATATCTTTTCATTTTGTGCTTGTTGATGACACTAATGCTGTATAATAATGCCACAAAAGGCTTCTAACATCAGCTGACTGTTTGGGGACAGTTTAACTACATTTCAGGGTTTCTTATGCAATAGAATGATTTCAGCCAGAATGCTGTCAATTTCCCAATAACCTCTAGCATTTCCAGCATTTCTAGCATTTGTGTACAGCAGGTCTTTTTGTGAAGTTCTGTAAATTTCCCTTTTGCTCTCCCTGATCATTTACAATGTTGATATTAATTGTTATTGATGTCTTGATTATGTCTGGTTTTGTGATTTGTCAGATTTTCCACTACACAAATGGAGTTCCATATGTGGACAATAAAGGGCCATTCCGGGACCGCCTGGAGTTTGTGGGCAACCCAGCCCGTCGTGATGGCTCTATCCTGATCCGAAATCTTGACTATGGTGACAATGGAACCTTCACTTGTGATGCCAAGAACCCTCCAGACATAGTGGGTCGACCCTCCAGCGTACGACTTCTGGTATTTGAGAAAAGTATGAAATCTCTATGATTGTCTTTCCTGTAACTCTTGGCATTTCATTTATCCAAACATTTGACATTAAAATGTGTCCCTATCTTCTCCTCTATTTCTTCCTCACAAAAATCTCACATTCTCACACTCCTGTTATTCTGTTCAGTCCCCATTCAGGCCGGCGTGATCACAGGTTCGATTATTGGAGTTGTTTTGGGTTTGCTGATCCTGGTGGTGGCTATCTACTATCTCATGCGCTTCCTGGTAGCTCGCCGTGTCTTCAGCTTGAGTGTGAGGTCAGTCTGGGAGTACATGCTGCCTCAAGCCTTTCCTGAACCTCTGCCTGGCTTTGAAACACATAAACACACAGACGCCATCATTAAAACATTAACCAAGTCCTCACAGCTTTCAAAAAAAAGCACACACATTCAGACAGATAGCTTCAAAGAGGCTAAAACCCATCCTTGCTCTGCTTATGACAAATACACACAGATCTTTGCCAATGCCTGAACCCCAGCCTTATATTCTAGTGTAGTTAAAATGAGCCTAATATGTGGTTCAATCCTCACACTATGTTTATGATTTCTTCTCAGCAAACATGGCAAGAAAGGCAAAGGGAAAGAGGGAGCCCAGCAAAAACAGGCAAGTGTTCACCTGCTGCTACACACACACACACACACACACACACACACACACACACACACACACACACACACACACACACACACACACACACACACACACACAATTTCTTATACCAATAACCCTGGTTGCTTTGGCTCCTCTAAAGAACTCCTCTTCTGGTCTTCTCCTCACTTGCTCTACCTGTGATTAGAAAGTTCGCACTTTACTGAAAGCCTAAGTACACACTACAAATAAGAAAATTATACAGGTCAGGAGATGTCTGAAAACATATAAGTTAGAGAAGTTGTTAAAAAATTTTTATTAGGTACTGTCAGTTTTGATCAATTATGTTCAATAACACAAAATGTCAGCTCTTTGCTAGACTTAAATCTATTTTTGATTGTAATTTTTTTGCCATTCCTATGTCGAATGTCATAAGCATACACGGAAATAAATTGATTAAATAGCATGTATCTATATATAGAGATTTTCACAAATACTACAGGCAAGTTAGAAACAGCAGAAAGTAGGCACATGATTATTGCCACCTATATCAAATTAGCTCTCTACCTGCTACCCAAGGCTGAGACAGCAGGCAAGGTTCAATCTATCTCTGTGTTTGTTCTCCTCTATGTATGCCAGCTACAAACTACTGTAAACACCATGCCTAAAACATATCTTTATACATTTAAACTAGTTCCTTTTTTGAGTTTTAGACTGTTACCTTAAAAACATTTTAAATGCTTGTCATTTGTAATGTTTCTCGTTATTGACAAGAATTTCAATATTTAGTATTTAAGTAAAGAAGCTGTATTTAAGCTGTAATTGTGTATATAATCCAACTTTTCAGTAGCAGATCAAATTTAGCAAAAAAGTTATTGTGGTTTTGTTTTATATTATCTGTCTAAATTTGTAATGGATAAACAAATATTCTTTTCTCTGATGAAGAAGTTGCATTACTGTAAGTACAAACAGATAGATTATTCAACAGTCTTAGGTAATCGCACGAATACTACAAGTAGGTTTAACACTGAAAATGCTTATGCAAAATATAAATAGAGATATTATATTTATACATATCAATATGTTAGACCTAACATATAAGCTAAACATATGAGATCTTGTCAAGGACACTTTTCCAGTTATTACAAATTTCCAATTACTTATACTCTCTTAAGCTGGCATTCAATCGGAGTCCAACATGTCATCATATTCATACACAAACCTCCTGACTATCATTCTTTTTTCTGCTTCTTCATTTCTTCATCTCAGATTCATTCCTTTATTCCCCTTAGGGTGACATTTTCACTTTCATCCCACTCTTCTCTTTTTGCACTCTTGTAATTCTTCTCTCTGCAGGTACACTTTAAGATGCATATGATGGTCTATTATGATTTAGTTTGAAAACAAAGGAATCATACATAGTCAACTTGCTACCTCTCATAAAATGTAGTTGTAGAGTAGAGAAAGTAAATAGACTGAAAGACAGGTTCAGGTCATTTATATCTATCTATCTATCTATCTATCTATCTATCTATCTATCTATCTATCTATCTATCTGTCTGTCTGTCTGTCTGTCTGTCTGTCTGTCTGTCTGTCTGTCTGTCTGTCTGTCTGTCTGTCTGTCTGTCTGTCTGCATAATTCACCTGATATATTTGTCTGTTGCATTGTGCAGCTTCACTCTTTGTTTCTTTCTTGTTCGCCTCTCTCTCTCTCTCTCTCTCTCTCTCTCTCTCTCTCTCTCTCTCTCTCTCTCTCTCTCTCTCTCTCTCTCTCTCTCTCTCTCTCTCTCTCTCTCTCTCTCTCTCTCGCTCTTTCTCTCTCTTCTGCTGAAATCCAATAGCTGTCCTTTCTATAAGTTCAACTGCATAGTCAGGTAACCGAGTAGTATAACCTGACACATTTCTATTCTGTAGACCATATATACTTATACTTTTGTTAATTAATATTTAAATGGGAGAGACTTTAGAATAATAAAATCACTATACAGGTTGATAAATACAAAACATTTTCACCTATCAATCAGCTACATAACAACAAAGAGAACGCTTGAAAGCTTTAGAATTTTGCATTAGTCAAAAATTTCAGCTATGAACACATTATGAAAGTAATTCATTTAATAAGGGCCATAATAATTTTTGTTATTATACATTACAGTGAAATGTAAAATCAATGTTAAATGCTATCGATGTCATATCAATTCTATTACATAAAGTGAGCCTTGATATTAATTAATAAAGGTCAGGCTCAGGTGTGTGTGTAGGTGCTGTGATGTCATGCTGTCACTCTCTGTCGGACTGACTGACGGCTTCCTGTTTTGTCCTCCCTTCCAGAAACCAAAGGTTCCCCCTGTTTACCTCTCCTTCTAATGACTCGTTCTCGGTTTCCCCCTTTTCCATCTCTTTTTTATCCTCTTCTCACTGCCGCTATCCTGTTCTCCTCCTCCACTTCTGTTAATCTTCATACCTTGCATCATATAACAACTTTCTTTTCTGTTCTTTCTTGCTATGGCTCTCTTCTTTTCTTGCTCTCTTTCTTCCTCACTCCTGCCATAGTGACTCTATCCTCCCCTCCCCACACTCCCTCTCTCTCCCCAGGCTTCTGTCGTGGTGGATCCTGCCAAGCTGAAGGCACCAGTATCCGAGAAGAAGAAGCAAGAGATGCGCAGAGAAAAGAAATAGGGCTTCGCGGGCAGAGAGCTAGAGCTCCAGGAACAAGTACCTGGAGAAGGCAGGCAAGACAGGAAGGATAGGGTTCTTATGACCATTGAGCTCGAGCTCATTAAACAAGAGCCGACAGGAGGAGGAGAAGAGAAGCCCAAACATAGCCCTGCTGCTCTTCTCTCCGCCTTGTCCAAGCTCTCACACAAAATTACTCTTGGCTGAGTGAGTGAAGGATGTAAGCAGCGTGTAGAGGAGAGAAGGCCTTAAAGAGGAGGAATTGGGAGGAGCAATGCCACATTCAGTTTTAAGCTCAGATCTGTGTTGTTTCACAGCATAGCTTACGACACATAGGTGCCATTGAACATACCCTGTGCCACTGATTTTTATGACTCACCAAATAAAACCCCATTTGGCATAAATTAAAAACCCATTAACATTACAGATTGCTGCTTTAAATATTTAAGGCAGGAGTTAAATTCAGTCACAATTTTAAAATCACACACACACACACACACACACACACACACACACACACACACACACACACACACACACACACACACACACACACACACACACACACACACACACACACACACACACACACACACACACACACACACACACACACACACACACACAGAGGTTTGGGGTGGCAGAGTGACAATCTCTCTGAGGATGTGTTGTGATGACCATCTTACTTCACATTGTGTTTGCACACATACACAACAAATCCTTTAGTCTTTTTCTTGGACAGATTCTTTTCTGCTGATCTTAAAAAATATTTCCCCCCTCTTTTATATGTTTTCCACTGATAATATGCTAAAGTCAGAGCTTTCGTAAAAACAACATATTAAGTATTTGGCCAATTTGGCACGGGATTAACTGCATAATGTAACCATACATAGAGGCTTCCCAGTAAATTGCATAATTTTGATTATAACTAAAAAGGTTTATTACTATTTCTATGTTTGGCTTTGAGAATGGTTTTTATTTTAGCAAGTCACACCCTCAAGAACAATAATTATAGAACAATAATATTATCATAGAAACCAAAATGGAAGATGGATATTTTAATGATTTATTTATAATAATTTACTATTTGTTCCAAGTGTGTTCTGCTGCTAGGAAGCTTTTTTAGTATTAGGATTGTAGCTCCAGTTTAATTTGCTGGATTGTCCAGTGCTTCCTACTTGGACTGACTGATTTATAGTAAGAATATTTGGTTTTGTGATAGAGAAGCAGCAGTTTTCCACTAAATGACATGAGATTTGTAGCACCAGCACTTTGTTGAAAGATAATATGTTTTCGGTCCTTTATTTACTGCCTGGAATATCTGCTTTAACTGTTCCTTCTTTTTTCTCTTTTCCCCTCCCTCTCTCTTTTTATGCGAATTCTTGTCCTCTGTCATGCCTTTACTTCATTTTCTTCTTATTTCTGATTTCTCTCTTTCATTGCATAATGTCATATTAACATGATCCAATGGTGCTGTGGCATTTCTTCTTGTTTCACCACAGGCTGGTCCTTCAAAGTAGCCATGCCTACATTTTTTATATTCATTGCTTAAGGGCTAAACAAAAGAACATACAGTAGGCAAAACCCCACACACAAAATGCACATGATCCAACTGTAGAATTCCGAATCATTCCGAACTTAAAAAAAAGTACTGTTATCAAAGACTTACACATGTAAGACTGTCATGATTATTTAGAACACTTTGTACTTTAGAGTACTGTTCCTCAACATGTAGGCTTGAGGCCATTAGAAGCCCCTGGAGGGCAACATAGCACAGTTTGAGAGTTTATCCTAAAGGTCAGCTATGTTTCATATAAAATTCATAAAGTAAAACAGAAGATTACTTCAAACTATCCACCTTTTAAACCAAACTGTTGGCTGTCATCTTTTTGGGGGTGGTTCGCTCTTTCTCTGACATTTTGTTAAGAATAATGTCCAACTAGCAGG
This sequence comes from Tachysurus fulvidraco, assembly GCF_022655615.1. Classification (NCBI taxonomy): domain Eukaryota; kingdom Metazoa; phylum Chordata; class Actinopteri; order Siluriformes; family Bagridae; genus Tachysurus; species Tachysurus fulvidraco. Next base: position 10,704,448 of record NC_062539.1, read on the forward strand.
ACATTTTTTAAACCATATAGTTCACAGTTGTTACACCTATGACTATGGAAGGAGTGTGTGCTTGTATGTGTGTGTGTTGCTCTGACTACAGTGACTGAAACCCTAAGAATGAAGTTGATACTGTTAGTTTGTTCGTTCACACACACACACACACACACACACACACACACACACACACACACACACACACACACACACACACACACATGCAAGAATACATTATGTCAATTGTGTTAATTCAACAAAATCATCCTAATCATTTTCCCCATTACTTAATTTTCATTTTATTTTTTATTTACTTCTTTGGTAAGAGGTAAGTGTTTCACCTTATGCTCACAATATATCACACAATTTCAAGCTTGTATTTCCATTACTCTTCCTTAAAACCTCCATCCTTCGACTCCTTTACCATCCTTCATCCATCTCTCGCTCCGTACGTTTTGAACAATACTTTTGCCATCTCCTGCCTGCAACAAGGAAACTCTCGTTTGGCCTTCTGACGACATCAAAGCCAAAATGCTTATGTCACCTAGCTCTCTGCTGACTGCGAAAGATGAATTTCTTTTTCTATGTTTGTGTACATTTAGTGCAACAACATGTCTATAACCTGTCAAGATGTTAAGAGAAAAAAACACTGAAGCAAAACTGGACTATGTCTATGTATGTACCTAATGCTAGTTATGACATGCCGTGCAATAGTTTACTGGACCTTTGTTGGAAAAAGAAATGTAATTTGTATTTAATTATATTTATGCATGCATTTTTGACTGACCTGGTAGGATTCATATGGCTTTTTATTATCACAGTCTTTGTATCCTAGGCTATATGAGGTAATGGTGTGGAAACTAGCAAGGCATGAATTCATTACATTAGTGATTGCATAAAATGTTAACCTGCATAAAATATTTCTAATCTGGAACAAGGACTTCAAGAGAACAAGGGAATTCACATTGTTGTGAAACAGCAAAGCCAAAGTCCATTGAACATCACAATCACACGAGATGATTCTCCCACCAAGTCTTCTGTAAGGTGCATCTAGGAATTGTAGGGTCACTTACATACTTGATTGAAAGTCAGATGCTATTTATGCATTTCTGAATAGATATAGAACAGCCACCTGCTTTCCTCCATTAAACCTGCATTAAAATATGGAATCATTTTCATGTTGTATGTATCATGTATGTGTATATGTATTAGTGAGAACTTCTAATAACTCTCCCTTTCCTCAAATGCATTTTACAGCTTCTAATACATTATATGTTTAATTTGTTGTTAACCTCACTAGGCTATTCGACTTTTTGTTATGTAAAATGGATTGTAAAAAGGAAATAAAGCTTGAGTTAAAATCAGTCATTTAAGAAACACATAAATAAATTTAAAGTCAAATGTGGCTAGTGTTTTATTTTTGTTATTTGTGTGTGTGTGTGTGTGTGTGTGTGTGTGTGTGTGTGTGTGTGTGTGTGTGTGTGTGTGTGTGTGTGTGTGTGTGTGTGTGTGAAAGAGTGAGAAGGAGAAGAGAGAAACAGAAAGTGAAGATTTTGAATTGCTTTTATAATATGTTTATTGCATTCAATTGTGATCTTATTTTATAATAAAATTTTAAGTTTATTTCAAATCTACTTCTTTGACACATTGGTACTGACAGGGTCCAGCAGGCATGAGCTGCTTTTATCTCTACGTAAAGATAAAGTAGCACTTTATTCTATAGCCTGTCCAACTTTTCCAACTCCTCATCTTTATACTCAAAGGAACATACAGTAGTTCTAAATGTTCAACTTTTTTGCAATACTGCCATCTTCATTCAAAACCTTTATGCTTGAAAATTCATTAAAAAAACATTGTTAACTGAGCTGAGGTGACTGCTGTAACATGATTTATATATCTACACTGCATTCTGGAATTTGTTTGCTGTCTCCACAACTTTTAAATTAGGTTTATCTTTAATGTCATTAAACGTTCCTGTAAAATCTTAAGTGAAAAAAGAAGCTTTTGCTTGGTTGTTTTTAGGAGCTAACAGCAAATCCTTCTCTGTCAAAGCAGAGAGGCATAACTTCTAACTTCTCAAAACAGTTTATGAAATGACAGCAATAGTCAAAAATTAAGAGTAGAATATAAATACATAATTTTGTAAATACAGACATATTTAATGTGATTTAGAATAAAATTTACATTAAACGCTCTGTGTTTGCAAGTGCCTAGAGCTTGGTTTATCTCTTGGGCAAGAAGACACAACACAATGTACAGTTTGTGTTTGAAAGCACACAATTTAGTGGAGTTAAATCTGAAAAAGGTAAAATCATTGAGTGGTATAAGCATTTTTACAGTTTCAAATTGTGTCTGATATATATGGATTTTTGATACACTGAGAACATCTCATGGGACTTTGTACCTTCTGGATGTTATCTGCACTGACTAGACAGGAATAAACTTTAAATTATCTACAGCCATGCTATGATTGAATTATCTGGGCTACACTGCATTGTTTTCTTCATGATCTCTACATCTCTGTAACATAATCATGTGACTGACACTTTGCTCACAAGTCTGATAATATAGAATGGATGTGGTTATTGTTTCTTAAAGGTGAATTAAAAAAATGTTTCTTATACTGTAGGTTAATTGATATGTTTGAAAGATTAATCTACAATGTGTTAACAGCCAAAACCTTTGGATTTCAGGGTGAGATGGGGATGGGGTCACATTTTGATCGAATGAGGCATAGTCATGTTTAATGGGTGTGTGGACAGTGTTCACAACACAAATCTATGTTACAGTACAGTTATGCCAATTAATTATAAATATCCACCATACAAATTAGCATAAAAATGCTAGAATCCCTCCAGACAAAGTGGAACAGTGAGGTCAGCTTTTGCTGTATACCAAAACTTTTTTGCTTTTGCTGTATACCAAAAACATCTGGGTTTGAGATCAGAAGATGAATATACGAGGTGTGAGATTATTACCTAATATTTACTGTAGAAGAATATCTAGATTAATTAAACTTAGAAAGTGGCACTAAGTTTGTTTTTAAAAGAATTGGAACATGTGACAGACAGGAATTAACACTTGTGAGGATTGCATTTATTGCTAAAAAGAATAAACCAACATGAAAGCCACAAAACTGTCCATGGGAGTAAACAAGTACAAGAAAAACAAAATAAAACCCAAAACACAAGTCAGTGATCAACAACCTATAAAGGGTAGAGGTGAAGGTATAAAAATCCACTCTTCAAATAAAACTTTGAGAGCAGAAATATAGAGGCCACAACATGTAATCCATTCATCAGCAGTGGGAATTAGAAGGCCGGATTGGAATTAGGGAACAAAGATTAACCTCAATCATAGTGATGGAAAGGTGAAGGAAAAATAAAAGATCTGATCATGAGATTAAACCAGACAGCAGAATGAATTCAATAGTCTACAAAAACAGTCTGTCTGTCATTTCATAGAGAAATGCACCCAATATTATTGGGAAGAACTTCATTAGGGAAAATAGTGGGAGGTTCTCACCTTGACATGTCTATTATGCGATCTTAAATCAAATAATCAGACATTTCACGAAATCAAAAACAAGTGAAATAAGCTGCAGTCCAAGTTTAAAAATGTTGCACAAAAGAAAAATCCAATGCAATGCAATGGCTTGATGCAAGCAAGGGATAATCAACTAAATATTAAGTGTTATTTACATAATATACTTTAAAACTATTGGATCCATTAACTTTACCCACATATATTGGGTGATCTGCCCCGTGAGCTAACACATCTAGACGTAAATATCAGGAAATGAATGTGTTAGTTAAGATCTGCCGCCTCAATATTCACCTTCCTTTCATTCATGTCAGAATAATTGATAATCCGATTACAATACTTTCAGAGTTACAATACTTGTATGCTTCTTGCATGCTGCAGCTACTAAACTAGGAGAATGGGTGAACATGCTGTCTTGGGACACATGAAACTGCTACATTATTTTTAATTATCTTTTATGCAAAATTACACAACACAAACATTGAATCATTTAGCATGGGTGATTGAAAAGTGTGTGTGTGTGTGTGTGTGTGTGTGTGTGTGTGTGTGTGTGTGTGTGTGTGTGTGTGTGTGTGTGTGTGAGTGTGCAGAGAGGCTTCAAGTTACTCTGGCAGAAGACAGACTTGGTTGGTTGGTAGAGAGGGGTCAGAAGGTAGAAGTAGGAGGTGACAATCCCAAAAAAAGACCACCCCTACTTTAAACACATGTACTGAGAGAGAACGACATCTCTTTTTCTTGCTTTCAGAACATGGGGAAAGGGGTGAGTTACTCAAATGCTTTCTCAAATGTATTTAAACTATATATTACATACCTATACATATCTGCATATCTATTTGTGTATTATGCTTCTGATATACACACAGATATATATATAGGGATATATATTAAATAGGAAAACATGAATAGCCTAGAATTATATAGTATATAATATAAATAAATATAGCTTTAGAGTTCTATATAAATGAAGTCTAACATATTTGTGGTTAAATGGCAAATCAGCAAGAAGGCAGTTTTATATTAAATAATAAATGAATTAATTAATTTATCTGTTCATTAATTTTGGTGCTGCGCAATCCTTTTGCGCAATGTGATCTCTCTCTCTCTCTCAATCTCTCTCTCTCTCACACACACACACACACACACACACACACACACACACACACACACACACACACACACACACACACACACACACACACACACACACACACACACACACACAGCAAAGGAAGAGTGACAGGAGCAAATGATTTTCATTAGTCCCTTCGTCAGCATGGAGCATGGAGTTTCACTGACCCACAAACAATTTCATGATGACAATATTTCAAGAAAATGTGTTTTTAAATTCTGTAAATTGTATTTTAAATGAAAGCACAATGGGTATCACCAGTTTGAGTAGTTTTTTGTTAATTACTTTTTGTTTGGCAGTGCCTGTGTTATAAGAAATATGTTATAAAAAATAACCAATGTGTTAAAGCGTTTCAGTCCTGTGACAGAGACATTTCATTTGGCTGTGCATTAATACACTAGCAACAAAGTAGTTTAAAAAAAAGAACATTTATAAACGAATGTTGAATTGAGATTTAATTAACAAATTAAACAGAGAAAAATTAAAAAGCTATACCTACAGTAGACATGCTCATACAGTCAGGGTAACTGCAAAGATTAGACTGAATTTGACAGTTCAGCCACTGAATTTATTGAATTTACACTTTAGCCTCTGGAAGTGTCTGAAAGCCCTGATGTCTCTTCATTCATTAAAAGATTATTTGAACCCTGACCTTTAAATCCAGTGCTCACTTTCAAACAAGTGATTTATTATAAATACTAAGGCTGGGCAGCCCACTGGTTCACTGGGTAGCGTTGCTGACTCACAGAAAGGGTCCTGGGTTTGATACCAAACATGGGTTTACTGTCTGTACAGTACATACAGTGGTGTGAAAAAGTGTTGGCCCCCTTCCTGGTATAATATATATATATATATATATATATATATATATATATATATATATATATATATATATATATATATATATATTGATATATACTGTATACATATATATATATTTTAAACATTTGTCACACTTTAATGTTTCAGATGTTTCAGATCATCAAACAAATTTAAATATTAGTCAAAGATAACACAAGTAAACACAACATGCAGTTTTTAAATGAAGGTTTTTATTATTAAGGGAAAACAAAATCCAAACCTACTTGGCCCTGTGTGAAAAAGTGTTTGCCCCTAAACATAATAACTGGTTGCTCCACCCTTAGCAGCAAGAACTGCGATCAAGTGTTTACGATAACTTGCAAGGAGTTTGTTCAGCTACTCATCTTTGCACAATTGTTGTGATTCAGCCACATTGGAGGGTTTTCGAGCATGAACCGCCTTGTAATGTCATGCTACAGCATCTTAATAGGATTCAGGTCAGGACTTTGACTAGGCCACTCCAAAGTCTTCATTTTGTTTTTCTTTAGCCATTCAGAGGTGGACTTGCTGGTGTGTTTTGTATCATTGTCCTGCTGCAGAACCCAACTTCGCTTCAGCTTGAGGTCACAAACAGATGGCTGCACATTGTCCTTCAGGATTTTTTGGTACAAAGCAGAATTCATGGTTCTATTTATCACAGCAAGTCTTCCAGGTCCTGAAGCAGCAAAACAGCCCCAGACCATCACACTGCCACCACCATATTTTACTGTTGATATGATGATCTTTTTCTGAAATGCAGTGTTACTTTTACGTGAGCTGTAATTGGATGCACACCTTCCAAAAAGTTCAACTTTTGTCTCGTCAGTCCACAGAGTATTTTCCCAAAAGTCTTGGGGATAATCAAGATGTTTTCTGGCAAATCTAAGACGAGCCTTTATGTTCCTTTTGCTCAGCAGCGATTTTTGTCTTCGAACTCTGCCATGCAGGCCATTTTTCCCAGTCTCTTTTTCATGGTGGAGTCATTAACACTGACCATAACTAAGGCTAGTGGGGCCTGCAGTACTTTGGATGTTTCTGTAGGGTTTTTTGTGACATCTTGGATGAGTCGTTGCTGCGCTCTTGGGGTCTAGGTTTTTGCCATTTCTGAATAATGGCTCTCACTGTGGTTAACTTGAGTCCCAAAGCTTTAGAAATGGCTTTATAACCTTTTCTAGACTGATACTTTGTGGTATGTGATAGCCTACTGGTTAAGGTGTTGGACTACCATTGGACTACCATACCTACATCCACTAAGCTGCCATCAGTTGTATTAAAAAAATGAGAAAAAAATGTAAGTTGCTCTGGATAAGGGCGTCTGCTAAATGCTGTAAATGTAAATTACTTTCTTTCTCATTTGTTCCTGAATTTCTTTGGATCACTTCACTTTGTCAGTCAGATCTTATTTAAGTGATTTCTTGATTGTGAACATGTGTGGCAGTAATCAGGCCTGGGTGTGGCTAGAGAAATTGAACTCAGGTGTGATAAACCACAGTTAAGTTATTTTTTAACAGGGGGGCAAACACTTGGCCATGTGAGTTTGGAATTTGTTTTCCCTTAATAATAAAAAATCTTAATTTAAAAATGGCATGTTGTGTTTACTTTGACTAATATTTAAATTAGTTTGATGATCTAAAACATTAATGTGTCACAAACGTGGAAAAAATCAGGAAGGGTGCAAATACTTTTTCACACCACTGTGTGCTTTGCATGGTCTACCAATGTTTGCTCTGGGTTCTCTGACTTTCTTACTTTTTGTGTGTGGCACCAAGTGATAGAGTATTGTCCCATCTGGGGTGAATTATAGCACCTTGCAAACATTGTTCCTGGATAGACACATGCAGAATTGTGTACAAAATATTACAATGTGATAGTTATTGATTTACACTAAAATGTTTTACTAATTTTCCTTCATGAATCCACTTAAAAGTTTGTGAAACCTTTCAACCCAGACATCATCAGATTTCCAAGTGTTACATTAATTGATCAGTCCTGAACAACAGGTTTTAAGAACTGCTTCAACACTGGGATTTTGGTGGGTGTCCTCACATGAACTGTTTGCTTCAGGTCCTTCCACAATATTTCTATTTGATTAAAGTCAGGACATTGTCCTGGCCACTGCAAAACATTATCTTTGTTCTTTTATCATTCGTTTGTGAACTCATTGTCTTGGTGTTTGACCAATTTTCTCTTGCGATTCAGTTCATGGACAGATGTCCTGACATTTTCCTTTAGAATTCACTGGTGTAATTCTGAATTCATTTTTCCATCAATGATGACATGCTGTCATGGCCCAGATGCAGCAAAAGCCCCAAAGCATGATACTATTACCACCCTGCTTTACAGATAGGATAATGTTTGTATGCTGGAATGCAGTGTTCTTTCTCCAAACATAACACTTCTCATTTAAACCCAAAAGTTATATTTTGGACTTATCTGTCCACAAATAATTTTTCCAATAGTCCTTTGGCTTGTCCACATGATCTTTAGCAAAGACTTATGAACATTAAAATTAGCCAATGTAAGAGAGGCCTTTAGTTGCTTAGAAGCCTTGCAAAAGAACCCAGGGATCTTTGTTGGTTAACCTCTTTTGGGAGGGTACAGTAGCAATGTTTATAAATTTCCTCCATTTGTACAGAACCTGTCTGACTCTTTAGAAATGGTTTTGTAACATTGTACAGCCTCATGAACCAGTATTATACAATTTAACAAACACATGTTATGAAGATCAGACTTAGATAGCTCCCTTTTCTTTAAATAAAACAGGGCACTCACTGATTTGTCTGGTTTGTTTAAATGGGTTCACTTTGTCTAATTTTTGGACTTGTGTGAACATCTGTTGATGTTTCTATGTGTATTTATGCAGAAAATGCTAGAGATTTTAGAGAATTTAATCCACAAATACCATGTGACAACTCATAGCCTCTATGCAAAATGCATAATGGCTGGAGAAGTATGATAATATAATATAATCTGCTATAAATTCACTGGATTTTGTGGCAATATTGTGTAGGAGGCAATAAAATCATTACGTTGCACAAGCCTAGGTGATGCATTTGATGGTAATGACAATAGTTTGAGAAAAAGCTGTTCATTTGCCTGGTTCAAGCATTAATCAAGTCAAGTCAAGAAGAAGTTCATCATTTGCAACCTAATGTAGACAGTGCAAGACAAATGACAGTGAAAACAGACAATATAAAATACTACAGGACAGATAGACCATTAATTACTTGGCATATTTGGCAAGTGGGAAGGGAATAAAAGAGGTGAGAGAAGTGGGGCTGGATATAATCTTACTAGCACACTTCCTGTCCTTCGTATGGTAAAGGTCCTGACAGTTGGCAGATAAAATATGAATTGTTTCACACTGTAAAATTACCTTAAACACATACTACTAGTATTAGGTCTAGTGATGAAATTGAATTTCCTGAATTTCATGATGTCATTTAGAAAGAAACAACATTCCATTCACAAATGCAACTTTTTTAAATATAATGATTTTTCTGTGCATGCTCTCCCATCATTTCTCTATCAGTATGGACGTGAGATCAGCCCTAAGGCTACTCAGAACAATGGAAAGAAGAAAAAGAAAGATAAAGATTTGGATGAACTGAAGAAAGAGGCCAATTTGGTGTGAAACCTTTGTATTTCTTATTCACATATACATTTCTATCATTTAAATTTAATTTATATTTCAATTAAACTTATATATCATTGAAATATATGGAATTTGTGTTGATTGCTGTATGTAGAAGGTTCATCAAATACATCAAATTCACATCAAATTTATGTATGTTGTTGCAGGATGATCACAAGCTCTCTCTAGAAGAGTTGTCAGCTCGCTATGAGGTGGACCTGTTTAAAGTAAGATTAATCATATTTCTAATTAGCAGTACTCAATTCTTAGTATTCTCACTATATAATAATATCACTTTTTTCTTTAAGAAGTAGATAATAATGTATCTTGACTACCTTTTTTATTAATCAGAGTGCTGTATCTATATCATGCTGTATCTGGAGCGTTAACTTACCCAATGTCTGGGGTCAATGAAATGGAATTAAAAAACACAGCTGTGAAGCAAGGAACCACCTGATCACTGAGTCTATGTTTTTTAAGATCCTAATTCAGGTTGTCACCTAGCTAGGATTTGTTGAAAATGTGAGCTAGTCTCAGTACTACAAAATATGGAATAATTTGAGGATAATACCAAATGTAAGGTAATTAAGGAACTATTAACAGTAAGATATAAATTACAGGGCCAGACTAATTGAATAATAAAGTCAATCCTGAAAAAGAACATTTTTTAATTTCAGTACAGTTCTCTCTCTCTCTCTCTCTCTCTCTCTCTCTCTCTCTCTCTCTCTCTTTATATATATATATATATATATATATATATATATATATATATATATATATATATATAATCTTCACATTAATATTTATTTAGAGAAATAAAAGTGTGGCCAAATTAATGTTAACTTTTAATGTTGTATGTCAATTCAATCGATAGTGATTTGCTTCTCTTCCTCAGGGCCTGACCAATAAAAGAGCATTGGAACTCCTGGCACGGGATGGGCGTAATGTTCTGACTCCACCTCCAACCATTCCAGAGTGGGTGAAATTCTGTAAACAGTTATTTGGGGGGTTCTCCATCCTCCTGTGGATAGGTGCTCTCCTTTGTTTCCTTGCTTATGGCATCCAGTTTGCATCTGAGGGTGAGCCAGCCAATGATAACGTAAGTGTAGCTCTAAAATATTCATATTCTGCTTAAACCAATCCTCTTATTTAACCAATAGTTGACACTGTCAAAAATTTGTGAATGTTCTGAACAAAATGAAAAAACACAATCACAGCTACACTGACACACCAAAGAATCTTGTTTCCCCTACCTCATTTTATGTGATACAGTTATATTTGGGAGTAGTTCTGGCTGCTGTGGTCATCGTCACAGGTTGCTTTTCTTACTACCAAGAGGCCAAAAGTTCACGTATCATGGACTCCTTCAAGAATATGGTGCCGCAGGTCAGTGCCACATGTTATTGAAGTCATAATCTTTCTATGTTAGCAAAGCCCATTTTACACGAAAAACATTTTAAGTTTTTACAATTGTAGGTCAGGTAAATATAGCAAGAAAATGTTAATATTAAAACATTCCTTAATGAACAGATAAAGCTTGATAATTCAATATTTGGATTTTAACCAACACAAGCAAATGCCTTTATGCATTATTCTATCCAAGGTGCATCATGAGCAATAAAGTGTTAAACTATTAGCTAAGTTATATAATTTTAGTTTCTAAATATAGGCTAAAATGCCATTTTGATTTACATGACAGAATGTTGGATGCAACAATGCTTAGGTCTGATGTAAAGTTAGAGGAGTTTCATGATGTTACTGACTGTTGATTATTGCACATTAAAAAAGGTTTCTTTTTAGAGCATGTTCTAAATTTAGCATTTTCTCTGTGCTCACATGCCCAATTTAATGATATTAATAAATCTATAAATAATTATATTAATATTTATGTCTATTTATATATTTATATCTATATGCTTTATAGACTTAGTTAGGTGAGAAGAGCAGACCGGAAGCTTGTCAGGGTAACACACTTGCCAAAGTGAATTATAAAGCAGACAAATAAATGTAATATTTTTACTGTTTATAGCAAGCTTTAGTGATACGTGAGGGGGAGAAAAGGCAGATCAATGCAGAGGAGGTGGTTCTGGGAGACCTGGTGGAAATAAAGGGAGGTGATCGCATTCCAGCTGATCTACGGATCATTTCTTCCAGCGGTTGCAAGGTACAAGAAAAGCTGAGCAACAAAAATTCTTATGTCTTCACTGACATCAAAATAGTGATTAAACTCAAAGCTTACTCAAAAACTCAAAGCAATTGCTTGAAATGAGCATAAGATTCTGTTACCAGAGCATTTTCCCGTGCACAACATCAGAAAGAAGACACATTTTGTGGAGTCTTTGCGTTAGGCGTCAGGCTGGTGCTCACATTGCTGAAGGAAGCTTTTGCAGTTTTCAGTGGCACTGTCAAATATTTCGGGAGCACCATGTGCACCTACTCTTTGCGTGGCTTGGTGGGAGCAGCAAGAGCTTGTAGCAGGCGGGTGTTAGTGGCTTACAGGTTAGCTAGCTGCTCCTGATTAGCAACAATAGCTTGGCCTTGTTGAATGACCATAGCTTGTAGCTGCTGTTCATCTGCATGATCCATCGTTGGCAAAGTATCCTGTAATGATGGAGGAATTGAACCATGTGCAGTGTAAGAGCATGATGAATAGGTCCAAAACAGAGTACATCCACAATGTCAGGCAGAAGGTGGGGTCAAAAAACAGGCAAAGGTCTCCGGGGCAAACAAACAATATAAAAGGGCAAGTCAAAAAGCAAAAACTGAAATATCAGGCAAACGTCAGTATACAGAACCGCTAATCAGGAGAATACAGCACGGCTTGGTAAGGCAGGGTGAGCTGATGATACTTCGCATTGCTTCATAACTAGACTGTAGTATAAATATACTGTACTCTAATCCAGAAGCATACCAGTGTCAATACTCAGGCAATGGGTCCCTCGGGGGAACAGAGGGTATTATCAGGCATGAATGTTCAAAAGGAAATCAACAACAACACAACCAAAATCAGGCAAGAGTTTTTAAAAAACAGTAACCTCAAGTGAAATGTTCAGTGATGTTAACAGTATCAGTATTTTTTCTGATTCAATACCCTTACTGTAAATTCACTCAAAATGACCAGAGACTTAATTTATTCCAGTGTCTACTGTAGTGGTACTGGTTGCCAAGTTGCCAACAGCAATTTTCTGATGTGTTCTTCCCTCTACTCAGTCTCACATCCCTATCAACACATCGTCTCAAGCTCAACAAATTCTATATTATTATTATTATTATTATTATTATTATTATTATTATTATTATTATTATTATTATTATATAAATTATGCATGATGCTTCTTCCCCTTCAGGTAGACAATTCCTCTCTGACAGGAGAATCTGAGCCTCAAACCCGTTCCCCAGACTGCACTCATGAAAACCCCCTTGAGTCCAGAAATATTGGCTTCTTCTCTATTAACTGTGTGGAGGGTGAGAGTTTTATTCATCTGTTTGTCTATTTATTTGTAAATTTGCTAACTGTAAACAGCTTTATCTGTAAGTAGCTATTCTAACTTGTAACTGATTGCATACCAGAGCTTTTATATTTTTTTTGCAATGCACCATAATCAATTATATTACTGTAGCTGTGTTCATATGAAGAAAGACACAAGTCCCACAAATAAATTTCTGCTATGAATATATCTATTCTCTAGAACTTGTGTATTCAACTGAAATTGTTACATAAAATTCCTTCCTTACAAAATACATTTTCCCCTCACTTTTCTTAACGTTGACGTTTGACAAAAACTAACAATTACTCATCTCATATGAACAGAAACATCTGTTTGGAACATCTGTTCTCTGTCCACCTGTCTTTTGATATAGATAAGGTGTTTGGTTGCTACTGGTATAATCTATCTATCTTAATTAATTAATTAATACTGATACTGGTTTTATCTATTATGGCCAGACAGAAGACAAAAACATTTAATTTGAGATGTTTCTCAATGTATTATTGTGTTTGAAATTTGTTACTGATAACACTGATTTGAAACTATTATTTTATCATCTTATAGTACCATCAAACTATTACAGGCAATGTGATGTAGACATCAATGCCCAACAAATGTTGGTTTATTTAATAGCTCAATGGAAGTGTTTGTTAATTTCACAGAAGAATACAAACCATTGTAAGAAGAGATGATAATTATCCCAACCAAAACTAAGAGATGTAGTAAGTAGATACTTTATAAATACAGTGTCATCTGGAATATATCAGTGCAGCTTAAACAGTATATTTCCAGATTTGACAACTGATAAAAATTTGTGACTTTTCTCCTTGTAATGACTTCCTTACTCATCAACACACAGATAAAGATATTTGTTCACAATCAGCCTGTTTTTTATTTATTAATTTATTATTGTATTATTATTATTTTCTATTAGCTATTATTATATTAAGTCACATACAGTATATCCTCTCTTAGATGTGGGTCAATCTTAGATATCTATTAATGGATGTTTGTGTGTGCGTGTTTGTTTGGGTGCAGGCACGGCTCGTGGCATTGTGATTGCAACAGGAGATCGTACAATTATGGGACGAATAGCAACCCTGGCTTCTGGGTTGGAGGTGGGCCAGACCCCCATCAACCTAGAAATTGAACACTTCATCCACATCATTACTGGTGTAGCTGTGTTTCTCGGGGTCTCCTTCTTTATCCTCTCAATCATCCTTGGCTACTCATGGCTTGAGGCTGTCATCTTCCTTATTGGCATTATTGTTGCAAATGTGCCTGAAGGATTGTTAGCAACAGTCACGGTAAAGTTTACATCCCCTCACACATTGATAAACAAAGCCTTGCACCACATTGATAAACAAAGGTTATCACCAAGATTTACACCAATGTATGTACTCAACTTTTGTCCTTCACACAACAGACAAATATATATAAGGAGGTCATGTCAATATGTGCCTCCCATAAATATATGTATCATTTAAATATATGTATCATATCCTGGTGGACCTAGGCAGTCTACCTTACTGTTCATTACACTCTTTAGCTTGCAAGTTGTTCAAACATAGTTTGCATGACCCAAGTGAATAAAAATGAGGGGTCTATTATGTAGCTGAAAACAACTCCAATCAGGAAATTGCATATTAAATGAAATTTAGTTAATTTCTTAAACTTAGCAATGGGTAGGGGGGATATGGAGGTGCATGGCAAATTGAGGGAAACCAATGTAAATAAAATGAGACGAGGTTATCCTGGATGACATAACACCTGAAGAATCACTAAAAAGTGGACACGTGCAAATTATGTGCATGAGGTGAGAAGAATAAGGCTGAGAGAATCCTATGAGAAATCTATGAGAATCCTGAGACATCTACAGATGTACCAGCTCCAGTTGGACTCTATGATACCAAGAGGAGATCTGAACTCCATGTGATCTTTACACCAATTCAACATTTGTTTGACTGTATATTTGTAATCACACCCTCTAGTGTCACCCATATGAGGATGGGTTCCCCTTTGAGTCTGGTTCCTCTCAAGGTTTTTTCCTTACCAATTTAAGGGAGTTTTTCCTTGCCACTGCTGCCTGAGTCACCTCAAACTTGCTCATTGGGGATAAATGCATATACATACATGCATCCATCCATCCATCCATCCATACATACATACATACATACACACTGTCCACTATATATATATTGAATTTTTTACTATATTAATTCTCTATATTTTTCCTTATATTTACCTTCTGTTCTATGTTTATGTTCTGTAAAGCTGCTTTGAGACAAAGCCCAATGTAAAAAGCGCTATACAAATAAACTTGAATTGAATTGAATTGAAGAATAAAGGAAAGATTGCTGTATGGAGCAGTTTTTGTTGTAAATATTACTCCATCCCACTACATGACTTAGATAGAAAGTTTTGGCACGTGTGTCACTCGCAAAAGAAGGTGTGCAGGTGATTCTTACCACCCTTGGCGGTTAGAAGTGAAATGGAACTGTTTTTCTCTTCCCCCAACACACACACACACACACACACACACACACACACACACACACACACACACACACACATGCAACATACATTATGGCTGCTGGCCATTGTCACTATGAAAAACTCTCTCTGATACTTTTTTCTGGACTCTCTTTGTATCTGCCTTTCTCTCTTTACACTTTACCAGTCCATCTCTGTACCTGTCTACATCTCTCTGTCTTGTGTCCCTACTAACTAAATGTCTTGTGCACGCTCTCTCTGTTTCTATTTTTGTCTTTGTTTATATATATATATATATATATATATATATATATATATATATATATATATATATATATATATATGGATGTCTTATTTCTTATTTACTTATGTATATCGTTTATTGCATTTTTTGCTCTAAACTCATTATCTCTCTTCTTGACTCTTCTTTATGCTGTGTGTGTAACTGTTGTAGTTTATATTTTGTATGTTCTTCTCTATTGGTCTTATTGACAAATTCAGTCTCTGCAAATGAAAATTAATACGTCTCTCTTTCTTTTGTCATGGGCAGTTTGCAATTTTGCTCCTGACAAATTTATTACTTTTCCAAATTTATTTCACTTCTCTCTTTTCCTGCTTTGCTCTCTATCTCACTGCCTCTCTCATTTCAATTCAAACTTAAAATAGTACAAAAATAAGCAATAAAATTAATAATAATAACTCTCTTTGCTCCATCTCACTCCTTTTTTCTTCCCTCAGGTGTGTCTGACTCTGACAGCAAAACGTATGGCACATAAAAATTGCTTGGTGAAGAATCTGGAGGCTGTAGAGACTTTAGGCTCTACCTCCACTATATGCTCAGATAAGACTGGAACCCTGACGCAGAACCGCATGACTGTGGCCCACTTGTGGTTTGACAACCAGATCTACGAGGCAGACACTACAGAGGATCAATCAGGTAAGAGCTATACTTGCAGATATACTGTTTTAATCCATGTCAATTAACTTCATTGTAGAGAACTTGAATAAAACACGTACTTGTGTACACATGTATTTATATTCTTTGGATGTGATTCATTTTGCTTGCAGGAAATGGGGCCTTTGATAAGAGCTCCCCCTCATGGACTGCTTTGTCACGTGTAGCGGCTCTCTGCAACCGTGCTGTCTTTAAAGCTGGTCAAAAAGATGTTCCTATACTGAAGGTGGGCTGACAAGCACGTTGGATTTATCTATTTATCTACAATTTTGACTTCCTAATTAAGTCAATATTTTCTTTCTAATTAGAATTTACTATGAATATGATGTTTATGTAGAGGGAGACAGCAGGTGATGCATCAGAGTCTGCTTTGTTAAAGTGCATTGAGCTCTCCTGTGGGTCTGTGATGGCATTTCGAGAAAGAAACCCCAAAGTAGCAGAAATTCCATTCAACTCAACTAACAAGTTTCAGGTACAAACACACTCATACTATGTAATACAGTTGGTGAATCATTGTAAATTGTATTGTTTAGACTGACAACCTTAAAAAATGACATTTGTACAAGTGAGCAGTAGAGGTCCTTGCTTAAATATCTAGCTTAATGGCAGCTTAGTAGTGCTAGTATTTTCACTCATTACCTTCTTAGCCATTACCTTCAGTAGTCCTTTGCTACCAGGAATATGGTAAATTTAATATATTATTATAATAAGCATTAAAAAAAAGGTTTTCATAAAATAAAACAGCAACTGTCTGTGTTTGGCTGAGTAGGCCTAGACAATCCACAGGTTAGAACTACTCCCAAATAATTTTGTGTAGTCAAGCCATGAATTGGTCCAGAAGGAGTCAGTCACACCGCCTCTGTTTCTCCCTGATTTGCTTGATCTGGTAATTTTGCAGGTTATGCTCATTAAAAGCATGTCTGCTGCATCCATTGTGGGTCTTGCATTCTGTCAGGGAATGTAGTCAAAGGCAGATGCAAGTGCTGATACTGTTTAATTGATAGAATCCAAAACACACGAAAGGGACAAGGGAATAAAAGCAACAAGAACTAGCTAAACACAGGGACACATGAGGTGAGCGATAAATAGCAGGGAGAGAATTTAAATAATTGCTCATTAGATATAAATGTAACTTGTGATCTTGTTAGGTGCAGAGGCTGATGGGTAACATAGTCTTGACAATAACCTCATGCTCATATTGCCCATTTCCTTCAAGAAGCTATTAAATTGACAAAATACTTCCCCCAAAACACACCAACTATTTTATTATTCTACACATCCCTCTAGCTGTCTATCCATGAAATTGAAGACAGTCCAACTGAACATCTCCTGGTAATGAAAGGAGCACCTGAGAGGATTTTGGATAGGTAAGTCTTCGTTTAACCAATAAGTACTCGTCTGTTCTTTCTCTACTGACTATAAACCTATCATTGTGATTATGGGTTATTACTCTGTTTTGCTCAACATTTGATAATTTATTAGTAATATATGTAGAATAATAATGTTATTACTAAAAGTTGTAATTACCGATAATCCATAGATTTTTGAATGTGTAGGTGCAATACAATTATGATCAATGGGCAAGAGGTTCCTTTGGATAATGACTGGAGAGATACATTCCAGGGAGCTTACATGGACCTGGGGGGTCTCGGGGAGAGAGTGTTGGGTAAGAAAAAGGGGAGTGAGCATTTTTGGTAAGGGACAAAAAACATGTTTATAGACTGCGTGCTTAGGTAGTCATCAGAAGATGGTGATTGAATATATTTGTGTTTGTTGGTAAAAACACCCATAAAATGTCTGGTAGATATAGTCGTTTGATATATTAAAAATGAAATGCAATGCATATATACTATTAATTTATTCTTATAACACAACACTATTACATCAAATCATAATTATAACACTATACATAACTGGCATTAGCAATTCTGACCAAAAAAGTTGCACTATATGTCTTGTAAACATCCAGAATCCAGAGTTTCTCACTTAGAAATATTAGATTGTGTTTGTGTACTAGTGGCCTCTTGTGAAGATTAAGTCTCTATGGTGTTTATTTTTTCATCCTGATAACAATTTAAATTTTTTTGAATGTGATTGAAAATGTATGCCACTTTTTTATCTTCTGTTTTGTTTATCAATATATCACTTGTGCAGGCTTCTGCCACCTACTGCTGTCACCCTCTCATTTCCCAAGAGGTTTTGCATTTGACTGTGATGACATAAATTTCCCTATGGACAAGATGTGCTTTTTAGGTCTAATGTCTATGATTGACCCCCCAAGAGCTGCTGTGCCTGATGCTGTGGGCAAGTGTCGATCTGCTGGGATAAAGGTACTAATTAATTCTTTCATTCATGCACATATTTGTTTTCAATCGGTATGTTGTAAAGCTCTGTGTTCATCTATTTACTTGGAAATGTTTCTATTGAGAAGCATTTTTGTAATACCATAGGTACATTTCAAACTTGATTTTTGCTTTTTGTCTGAGCCAATGTAAGAGGTTAAGTAGTAAGAAATTATCATTTTTGCATATTTGCATTTTGAATATCAGTGAAAAATGCATTAATTGTAATACATTTGTAAAGGTGATAATGGTAACTGGAGACCATCCAATTACGGCTAAGGCAATTGCCAAAGGTGTTGGCATAATCTCAGAAGGCAATGAAACAGTGGAGGACATTGCAGAGAGACTTAACATCCCATTAAGTCAAGTTAACCCACGGTATGTGCATCTTCATGTGTATTCTGTACGTACAGTGCTGTGAAAAAGTGTTGGCCCCCTTCCTGATTATTTATTTTTTTTGCATGTTTGTCACACTTTAATGTTTCAGATCATTAAACAAATTTAAATATTAATCAAAGATACCACAAGTAAACACAACATGCAGGTTTCAAATGAAGGATTCTATTATCAAGGGAAAACAAAATCCAAACCTACATGGCCCTGTGTGAAAAAAGTTCTTGCCCCTAAACATAATAACTGGTTGGGCCACCCTTAGCAGCAAGAACTGCAATCAAGCTTTTGCAATGAGTCTGTTACAGCACTGTGGAGGGATTTTGGTCCACTTATATTTGCACAATTGTTCTAATTTAGCCACATTAGAGGGTTGTCGAGCATGAACCGCCTTTTAAGGTCATACCATAGCATCGTAATAGGATTCAGGTCAGGACTTTGACTAGGCCACTCCAAAGTCTTCATTTTGTTTTTCTTCAGCCATTCAGAGGTGGACTTGCTGGTGTGTTTTGGATCATTGTCCTGCTGCAGAAACCAACTTTGCTTCAGCTTGAGGTCACGAATAGATGGCTGCACATTGTCCTTCAAGATTTTTTGGTAGACAGCAGAATTCATGGTCTTGAAGCAGAAAAACAGCCCCAGATCATCACACTCCCACCACCATATTTTACTGTTGGTATTATTATCTTTTTCTGAAATGCAGTGTTACTTTTACACCAGCTGTAATTGGACGCACCCCTTCTAAAATGTTCAACTTTTGTCTCGTCAGTCCACAGAGTATTCTCCCAAAAGTCTTGGGGATCATCAAGATGTTTTCTGACAAATCTGAGACGAGCCTTTATGGTTTTTTTTGCTCAGCAGCGATTTTCTTTTAGGAACTCTGCCATGCAGGCCATTTTTCCCAGTCTCTTTCTTATGGTGGAGTCATGAACACTGACCTTAACTGAGGCAAGTGAGGCCTGCAGTTCTTTAGATGTTGTTGTGGTGTCATTTGTGACATCTTGGATGAGCCACTCCTGGGAAAGTTCACCACTGTCCCATGTTGTTGCCATTTGTGGATAATGGCTCTCACTGTGGTTCGCTGGAGTCCCAAAGCTTTAGAAATGGCTTTATAACATTTTCCAGAATGATAGATCTCAATCACTTTCTCTCATTTGTTCCTGAATTTCTTTGGATCTTGGCATGATGTGTAGCTTTTGAGGATCTTTTGGTCTACTTCACTTTGTCAGTCAGGTCTTATTTAAGTGATTTCTTGATTGCGAACAGGTGGGGGGTGCAAACACTTTTTCACACAGGGCCATGTGGGTTTGGATTTTGTTTTCTCTTAATTATATAAACCTTCATTTAAAAATTGCATGTTGTGTTTACTTGTGTTATCTTTGTCTAATATTTAAATTTGTTTGATGATTTGAATCATTAAAGTGTGACAAACATGCAAAAAAATAAAAAATCAGGATGGAGCCAACACTTTTTCACACCACTGTAGTGTATTTTTTTCAGTGGCTTGATGATAAACTGTTTTTTTCTCTTTTTCCTCAAAAAACTGCATTCAGATGTAATGTTCTAATATGTGTGTTTGTGTGTCTGAGACAGAGATGCTAAGGCATGTGTAGTACATGGTGCTGATCTAAAGGAGATGAGTTCAGAGTATTTGGATGATCTCCTGAGAAACCACACTGAGATTGTCTTTGCTCGCACCTCTCCACAACAGAAACTCATCATTGTTGAGGGCTGCCAGCGACAGGTAGGTGTGTGTGTGTGTGTGAAAAAGAAAAAAATAGCTTTTTGCTAGTTAGGCTTTTGTCAATCTGGTTTCATAAACATAATATATAATATTTTCCATGAAGTTACAAGCAGATTAGTGCTGCCTCCAAATAATTAGATTGGGCCATTACACAGTCTAAGTACAAATATGCAATGAGTTGACAAAACATAAATTACAAATGAAATAAATGGATCTAAAGAATAGCATCTTTCAAATAGTAATTTTCCCCTACTGAAATTAGATTCTCCTAAAACACTATAGTGTGTTTGTGGTATACTATTTCATTGCTTTTATTGGCAAAAACAGAGTCAATCTTTACATTGTTGACCTTCTTCCTAAGCTTTGCAATTCACTCTGGAAGGCTTGATGTCTAGACCAAATCCTTGCTGATGGTGATCCATTCTTGCCTTATTACTTGGAGTTGTGGGCCTCTGCTTGTCGACTAACTTTCTGCTGATTGACCACAGATTGTCTATGGGATTAAAATCCAGGGAGTTGCTTGGCCACTGATCCAAAATTTCAATGTAATGATACTGTATCCGAGTCACTTAATTATCACTCTTACTTTGTGACATGGTGCTCCATCATGCTGAAAAATGCATGGATAATAACCAGAGGTGATCTTCTAGATCGCTGGGAGAAGATGCTCTTGACATTTTGATACCATTCTTTATTCATTCTTTATTCGTTTTTGGTCAGAATTGGGAGAGAGCACACTCCACTGGATAAAAAGTAACACCACTCATTGTTGGTCTCAGGATGCCTCACTGTTGGCACTGCATAGGACTCATGAATGAATTTACCAATTCTTCTCCATGGAATCGATGCTCCATATGTCCCAAACAGTCGGAATGGGGCTTTATCAGAAAAAATATATTTTGTACCAGTCTTCTGCAGTCCAGCCTTTGTACTTCCTGCAGAATTTTAGTCTGTCTTTAAATTCTTCATGTCCTTCTTGACACATTATCCAAAGATGCACTCACACCCACGTGCTGCCAATACAGAGCAAGCTTTGCACTGGTTGTGGCTCTGATTCTCTAGGAAGGAGATGATCCTGGCACTTGCTAGACACTGAGATGTCCTGAAGCCTCCTTTGCTACAGTTAAACCTCTCTTCTTGAAGTTCTTGATGAACTGGTAAATGGTTCGTTCAGGTGCAATATTCTTTGCAGCAATATCCTTTCACGTGAGGCCATTTGATGCAATGCAGTCATGGCTGCACACATTTCTGTACAAGAACACAAATGATTAGACGCATTTAATTTCCCTATTATAGCAATCAGTTCTTATAATACAAACAGAATGATAGGATGATTTCTGCTGACTAGTATTTGTTCACACTTCCCATATGCTGATGATATGATTGGTGAATTGGTGCTAGTTTTTCATTTTGTGCCAGGAGGTCATTTTAACCAATTAAACTTTTTGCAATTCTTAAAAATGCATCTAATCATTCTGCATAATAATCTAAAAACTGTGTGAATCGACACAATAAGTAAAGCAACAAACTTCTCAAAACACAAAATTTATGTGACTGTCAATACTTTTGGCCATGGCTGTACAACAGGGTGACTTAAATCCACCCTCCTGAGGGTTGGTTAACAGGTTTACAGGGTTAGCTTTGGCTACATTTTTGGCCAAATCTTTGTTCAACAATGTAAGATCTCGTTCAGCAATGTAAGGTAAAAGCATTGTCAAAAAAAGGTAATGGTCAACCTATGTTCCAAGTTATTAGAGGTAGAGGGAAAAACCACATGATCAAAACCAGGATGCAACACAATGAACAAAAGGCTTTGGCAGTAGATGCATAAACTCAGCAAATTCTTTGCAGTGTGCACAATGAATCATAAGGCTGATTGAACCCAAGTGTGTTCAGTCTATAGCTGGGTGACTGTGAGTGTGGTACAGCCTTCTAGGCAATATCTGACAGAATTCTGACAGACAGTTCTAATGTGGTCTCTAAATTAAACATCATGGTGCACCCAATCTCTTGTCCTGAGTGACCAGAAGAAGAGCAGATGACATAGTGTGTGCAATCTGGCTTTCATCCAAAAAAGTTTAGATGGTGGTTGACCAGCTCTCTTCTCAAAAGATTATACATTGTTTATTATACAAATTAGTAGGCCTTTATGCCAGTTTTTGGTTGCTGGTTGGAATGCTTCATTGTATTTAATTGTTTTTAATGGTTAGTGGCATTAGACTAGGGCCACACTGAAACTGTTGTTTGTATTTGCAGGGTGCTATAGTGGCAGTGACAGGTGATGGGGTAAATGACTCTCCTGCACTAAAGCGGGCTGACATCGGCATTGCAATGGGAATAGCAGGATCTGATGTCTCGAAACAAGCAGCTGATATGATCCTGCTGGATGACAATTTTGCATCCATTGTAACAGGGGTGGAGGAGGGTAAGATAAAAAGAGTAAAGAGACTTGTGGTGGTTTTAAATCCATAAATATGACACTATTGATTAAATAATAGTATCTTGTACAAAATGTTTATTTAAAGTTTTTTATATCTTAAATTGAAAACTACACTGCATAAAAAAAGCCTGCTTGTTCAACTTATCCTTTAAACCATGGCCACATTTTTTGTATAGGGGAGAACAGCAGTGGCTTGTGGCTTTAGATTTTGGTGGGGCAGAACAACATTAATAACATTTAATAACATTAAAAAACAATATAACCAACAGGACTGGAAAATATGGAAACACAATAAAAGTCATTGCACAAACATTAAGCTTAGCCAATATAACAATATGTAATCTTGAAAAAGAATGAAACAACTGGTATAATAACAAGCAGGTCTGCCAAAGAAAACAATAGTAATTGATGACACAGATAGTTGTGAGCTATGAAGAAATTCCAAACTTCAGGCACTGACAATACCACCAACCTCCACAGGGCAGGGCTACAGGAATCACAATCCACTACTCAAAAAAGATGAGCAGAAATATAAATATACCCATGGTATAATGTATAAACTACTCCTCAGCTGTAAGAATCAAAAGGCCAGTGTGGAATTGGCCATATAAGAAATATAATGATAAGCCACAATAGTGGAACCAAGATTTACCTCAATCGAAGTTATTAAAAGGCCAAAAAAGGCTTGGTGAAAGAAAGGATCTGTTAATGATCTAAAATATACATGCTCATCAGTCAAGCATAGTGGAGGCAGTGTCATAGCTTAAGTTTGCATGACTGCTTGTGGAACATGCTCATTAATCTTTAAAAAGACAATAAACTCAAAATGTTCTGCAAGCAAAAAGGTTATTGCAAGCAAGGTACTGTATATGCAACCAAACATTAGACTTTCCAATTATTTTACACACCTAAATATTGGCTATGTTTTAAATTGTTTACACATTTAGAAGCAAATATTAATAACAGAAAACTAAAATTTGGATCTATTGTTTCATTCATCTTTTGACATCCAATAGAAATATCTTTGGTGTATAGCAAAAATAATTGATCTGGCTTTGCCCAGTGTCATGCAGTGGAGTCCAGATTGAGGCTGTCAGGAAGTCAAGAGAACAGCAAACAGCAAACAGTACAACATGGGGAAAGCCTTAATCCAAAAACTAGTCAACAAGACAAGATCAAAAATCAAAAGGTACAACAATACAAAATGCAAGGCTTAATAATTTAGTATATAGAATTTAGTACCACCAATGGGAAAACATATCAACAAAGTGAAAATAATTTTAAGTCAGCAAAAAAATTTGAGTAATACTTTAAAAAATAATAAGATAAACAAAAGCATGATAAAATTCCATATATTCCAAACATATATTCAAAACAGTCATTATTTCCTGACTTTTATTGTCTCATTTCTTTGTAATCTCATTTTTTGAAACCAGCTAATTGTCAGAGCTCAGAATAAAAAAGGTGTACATGATGGTGTCAGGGATCAGCGCAGACTTATGGCCATGTGTGTTTGTGTTTGTATGTGTCACGTGATTGCCCCGTCTTCGTCTGCTCCTCCCGATCATCACACCTGTTCCCCATTGTGTGTGATTGTCCCTGTCTGTATATATGTGAGTCGCGTTGCCATAGGCAGCGCGCTTCATTAATAATAATGTTAGTTCCCTGTGTAGTGTGGTTTATGTTTGTCTTCCTCATGTATTAAACCCCTATCATTTGAAGCTATCCTGCGTACGGGTCTGTGCGTATCCACCTCCGTCCGGGTTCTGACAGATGGATGTTGGATCAAGAACTATTTTAGAAGCTGATGAATAATGATGGTGCATTTTATATTGTTACATTAATGTCCTGTGATTACTATGGTGAATACAAGTATCTATTGATATAGCAACATATTAGCACCTAGACTCCTATTAAATTTCAATAACATCTTCAAATTCAATCTTCATTATTGTGTTTTTTATTTTTAATTTTTAAATGGTACTACTGTTTCTTTTATGGTACAATATATTATATTTGCCAGCATAACATAAAATGTTATTTACTTCTTCAGTACACCTTTTTTTCCCCCTCTGGCTTCAAGGCAAATGCCTGCATTTAAAAGTAAAGGCCTACACTTGATAAACCCTGAATCATCTGAATGTGAACCAAGAAAATCAACTTAAGCAGCTATGTAATCTAAGTTTGTATATGAGTAACTGTACACACATAAATAGTTATAGAACTATAATTACTTAAGTCACCACTTTAGTACCAACTTTAATACAGACAATAGTGTGCAATATGTTTCTAAACTTGAATTTGGTAGTTTTTCTATGTAGGACATAAGCCACAGAAAAAGGATATTAAGAAAAAAGATAAAATTTCAGTCATCTATGCTATCTGTCTCTTCTCTCTATCTCCTAAAGGTCGTTTGATCTTTGATAACCTGAAGAAGTCAATAGCCTACACTCTTACCAGCAACATCCCGGAGATCTCTCCATTTCTTCTCTTCATCATTGCTAGCGTTCCTCTGCCTCTGGGCACTGTCACCATCCTCTGCATTGACTTGGGAACTGACATGGTAAGAGACAATCATGTACATGCACACACATAACTGTGCCCTAAGTCCTTAATGGTCTGCATTCACTCTACAAATATGTCTCAGACTGACAAGACTGCTCACTCACTCAGTTACTTTTCTCATTTTCAATCCATGTGAATGTTTTTTGTCCCCTTATGTGACATAAGACAAAGAAACACATATTCCCTGTGTGCAATCATGCAAAACCACACAAATCTACAAATTGTTAATATAACTTGTACACTGAAGTTATTATTATCTCTTTCACTTCCAGATTCCTGCTATTTCTCTGGCTTATGAGTCAGCAGAAAGTGATATTATGAAGCGTCAACCCAGAAACCCCAAAACTGACAAATTGGTCAACGAGAGACTCATTAGTATGGCATATGGGCAGATTGGTAAGACAAATGGTCACACAGGGGCAAGTCAGTAACTACCAAAAATACTGAAAGCAGTGCTTTTGCATTAAACAGGTCAAAATTTTCAAGGAAATCATCTTAACCCTTAGAAATTATATCAATTAGTGGCCAATCAATTTTACAATCAGTTTTCTCACTTTTAATCATTGCACCATCATAGCTTTATTGTTTAATTAAGTATCAGTCATCAGGGTCACATATAGGATTCACCCAATTACCTATAATTACCTGTTTTTACTATACATATTTATTTCCACTGTTTCTAAAATTACTTATTTATTATTTTGTCAAAAGTAGGCAAAGTGTAGATCTGCCATGTTACTTCAGTTCAATGAAAGCACTCAGGAAGACAAATGTTGTTAAAATTGGTATTTCTGGTGGTAAAAGTGTAATATCATACCTAACAAATTAAGTCATTTAAATAATATTCAATTTTATCTTTCATTTCAGTTTTAGTCATTTTCAGCTCTGAGTTTGGCTTAGCTTACCATTGAAGATCAGTCAGCATAAAACCAATGGGACATAATAATAATAATAATAATAATAATAATAATAATAATAATAATAATAATAATAATAATAACAACAACAACAAAATATTTTTTTCTGACACTAATACTAATTTTTAGAAACCTAGAGAATATAGATATTGTAGACATCTATATGTGTGTATATTGTATGAATTAATTCCTGTTGTGACTGCAATGTTAGAAGCCTAGTGATAAACAAAAACATATATTCATAAATAGGCTAGGTGGTAAGCGATTGCATTTCTCTACATATGAATTTAACCAGATTGTAATTTCTGTCAAATTTTTGTTTTTGTGTTACTAGGTACATTATTACATTGTATTACATTACGATTATTCTAAAGTGGTATTTTTACTCAGAGTTTTAGCTTGTGTGAATTGTTGACAACATTGTAGTTTTCAGAGCAGCAACATACATTGTCTTTAATTTTAATGCCAAAATCAGTGTTGAAGTAGATCACCCATCAGGCCCAGCATGTCACATGAACATGTCCCATGTCACTCATCACTCAAACCTGTTTCATGTTACTCCCCTTCAGCACTTCTATTTAATTTCTAGCTTGTATTTGTTTCGCTGACAAGCTTTTGTTGCAAAAAAGCCACAAACTCTTGTATTCTGTTTCCACTATTCAAGTTTTCTTTTCACGTGGTCAAGTTCTTGGCGGGTTTGTTTTGTACTTTTCACAATAAATAATATGCACTTGCATCCATATGTGATCCGTCTTTTAGTATCCAGCAATGGGCATCACTCCATCTCTCTGCTCTGCTTCAGATATCACTATGTCAACTCACTTAGTTTTGCTTTGCTAAGCTGAGGATGTCGATCTGCTTCCTTGCTCCAATGAAGGCAACATTCTACCTCTCTAGTCCACTGATGAAGGCACTCCTTTCCCTTGCTTCATGAAGTATGTTGTTCCTTCATGCTACCCAGAGGACAATATTTGAACATAATACTTCATGAAGAATGTTGCTCTCCCCTTTGGCCTCAGGAAGGATATCACTCCCTTCTTGGGGGCCATGGCTTCATGGAGAATGTCACTCCACGCTCTGGCTCCATATTTGAACTTTAATATTTTTGCTAGTTTTGCAATGACTGTACGTCTGTGCATGTGTCCACCTTGGGTATTGCAGCACATCTCAGTCATGCAAAAGAGATTGCTCTGCCTCGTTGCCAGGTGAAGGGCATTCAGCATCTTCTGCTGTATATGAAAATGGGTGCCACTTCTGTTAATCTTAATCAGGTTAGGGACATCTCATCTGGCTGCCCAGGATTCCCTTTGGAGCTTGTTTTTGTGTGTTTCCTTGTCAAGTATTTATTGTGTTTTGTGTTTTGTTCTGTTGCCACACCTAGGTTTTTATCTTGTTTTGGTTCTGGTTCTCTGTGTGTACCCTCTAAGTTAAAAAGTCAATAAAACCATGACAGCATAATGCTCCTCTCACCATAATAGAACAAACATTTTTCTGTAAACTTTAATTTCTCACTTTTTTGTCACTAATTTGTCTTTATGTGTAGGTATGATCCAGGCTCTGGCTGGGTTCTTTACCTACTTTGTGATATTGGCAGAGAACGGATTTCTGCCTTATAGACTTCTGGGAATACGACTTGACTGGGATGACCGAAATGTCAATGATCTTGAAGACAGCTATGGACAACAATGGGTACACACAAATACAAATTCCAGTAATACAGTCCTACAGACACAGTCTCTCACAGACATAAAATTACTGCTGGAGGTATGCAAAATGTAACCCAGTCTCAAAAAACATTACAAAGCCATGAAAGACAACAATGCCTGTTTGGGGGGAAAAAACAGCAGATTGCCCACCCATATACCTCCCACCCCCCACAACAAGACAAGCTATTATTTAAACCAATCACACACTGTATCCAACCGTGTTTCTTGACAAGGGAAATATCCAAGTAAATCATTAAGAGTTATTGTAAACTTAGAGGAGCCCAGAGTCTGAGTGTTGTTTTTATTTAGACAGTCAAGGTCTAAAGATTGAAATGGACAACAATAACCTACAAATGTCCAAAGTTCCAATGTACCAATGAGAAACACATATATTCCAATAGCATAAGTAGTGTAACAATTTTTTTTAAAATATCAAAATAAATGTCCGTAAGTGACAATAGTAAATAGCAAAATAAATGTCCGTAAGTGACTGAATTATAATGAAACCTCTCAGAAAGACCATAGCAACCAATTGGGTTTCCAATGCAGCCACATAGCAAACACTCTAACAACAACCACCCTAACAACCAACTCATATATGTTAGTAACACTTTAACACATAATTTAGCACTTCGACCTTTACACACTTAACTGTTCATGACAAAAATATAGCAACACCCTAGCAGGTTAGCTAGGTTAGCATACCAACCACTTTGAAACACTATATTAACCACATGTAATATCATAGACGTATTTTAGCATTTCTAACTTTTAAACATGTTTTATTTTAGCATGCTGATAATTTTAGCATAAATAAGTGATCCCATCTTAAAGTGTGTACACAAACTTTAGCTATGTAGTACTTTAATGCTACAAAACAGGGCTAAAATTATTTGATGAATAAACTGTACTAACATTAGAATTAACATTTACATTTATGTTTATTTACTTTTTTCTTTTATATTAAATGTTCATGTACATACAATAATATTTTTGCCCAGTTATCTCCACAAAATTTCAGTTTTTTCACCTCATTTTCACTAACACTTCTCACTTCATAGGGTATGATCTATAAAATGCAATTTGAGATTTAACCACAGAAAAAGATCAACCTTACTGATCAAAATCTACAATGATTTATAAATAATAGCAATTTTGGATGTGTATGTATTAATATACCAAAAATATAAGCAAATATAAAATGCTAACAACTTGTATTTCTTCATATGGATATTTCAGAGACATTGTTAAGAATGTTCACCAAGTGCTTAGTTTAGTCTATTACTTTTCTCTGGTTGAACCATTAATGACAATCTAGTGGCCACATGGTCTAGTCCAGGGGTCGGCAAACTTAAACACTCAAAGAGCCATTTGGACCCATTTCCCACAGGAAAAAAAACACAGGGAGCCACAAAACCCATTTGACATCTAAAATGAAGAGAACACTGCATATATCGTTTTTTACCTTTATGGAAAGTATAGAAAAAAACTGTAGTGTGTTGCATTAATGAAATCAATGAACTGCTACAGAGTAAACGAAATTTTATTTCTGCAGGCAAACAAAAATATTTTGTGCTATTTGAACTAACCTTAATATTTTGAGTAGTTTGAACTAACCTTAATAAAAAAAGACGCTGGGCTGAAGGTTACTTTTAAATAAAATGTTCAATGTCTAATTGAGTCCCCTTCGTATTCATGGCAGGGCTCTCAAGTTTTGAAGAAAGGCAAGCGTGACATATCCAACCCCCCCATGCCCCCCCACCCCAATTTTTTTCAGTGGTTATTGCTTTAAATCTTTCCCAGATAGTGCTATTTTCTGATTGGCTATTGTGTAGCCCCTTTTTTTGATTGGCGGATAAGTGTCAGGCTCGACTAAGAACTGAGACGCGCTTGATTCCTGCCCGGTTCTATAGAGACAGTGGTGCGGACCGATACATTTTGGGCGCTGCGGCTTATTAAATATATGATAAGTCAAAAAGTTTTTCTGCGTGAGAAATACGATGTGGGAGAGCGTGAGAAAAGACCAAAATGCGTGACTGTCACTCTCAATGCGTGACACTTGACAGCCCTCCATGAAACCATAATTTTAACTTGCTGGCTGCAGCAAAACAAAAATGCGTCTGCTTCTGTGTCGGATTTCGCAAGTCGGCGGTTATGACGCGTATTTTGAGCGACAAAAAAACTAAACACGGTTTATTTTAATGTTCCAAGATAATCATAACCTTAGAATTTAGAATTACGTTTTTTTTAAACTAACTAAAATAAAATACATTTAAATTAAATATTTATTTTCCAAATCTACAAGGAGCCGCAGCAGAGGGGTGAAAGAGCCACTTGCGGCTCCGGAACCGCGGGTTGCCGACCCCTGGTCTAGTCCAAGACAGCACTTTGTAAGCAAAATGAGAAAATTTGTTTACAGTGAGCAAGTTGGTGAGCAAGAGTCTCTACCAGTAAACAGATCAAAGTCAGTAAACAAGCCTCTTTTGACTCTAGCGGGGCCAGGAGGCAGCAATGCCAGGTAGAGTTGTTGGCTTCAGTGTCTTTTGGCTGTTGTGAAAATAGAAGGGGAAAAGAAAAAAAGCATGGTGCAAAGCTTTCATTTCTCTCTTTTATGTTTCTTTTTTATTTAGACCTATGAGCAGCGCAAGATTGTGGAGTTCACGTGTCACACATCCTTTTTCGTGAGCATTGTGGTGGTGCAGTGGGCTGACCTGATTATCTGCAAAACACGCAGAAATTCCCTTTTTCAGCAGGGCATGAAGTATGTGGTGGGAGAATGCATGAATGAAAGAGATGTGCATGTGTTGGATAAACAACAAATGATCTATTCACAAATAATAATAATAATAATAATAATAATAATAATAATAATAATAATAATAACAATATCAAACTACTAATAAATAATGTGAAAAGATTAGATTAATGCTTTTTCTGAGAATATTTATATGCTTGCTTACCACATGAAAAGACTGCTAACCACATGAAAAAAATGTTAATGTTACACCAGATGGAATCTCATTTACTCTCTTGTCCTGTAGAAATAAGATCCTGATATTTGGCCTGTTTGCTGAAACAGCCCTTGCTGCCTTCCTCTCCTACTGCCCTGGAATGGATGTAGCTTTGCGCATGTACCCACTCAAGTAAGACAGACAGACACTCTCTCTCTCTTCCCCCCTTCCTCTCCCTCTCCCTCTCTGTCACATGGACATTACTACCTTTGATTTATGTATTTCAGTAAGTTAATTAGTACCAAAGTATTCATCTTAACTAGCTTCTAAACTATTTTTATTCTTGGTTCCAAAAACTAAATCCCACATTTTCCCACAAGATAAAAACTGCCTTGAATTTTTAGTCACAAACACTTGCCATGCATATACTAACCAGAGTTTAGCTCCCTATATAAACAATCAGCACAAAACAAAATCTTTGTTGAACAATGATGAACAAATTCATCCCCTCAACAACTCATCCCCTCAACTCACCCTCTTATTTACTCCCCCACTCACCCTCTTTACTCCGTATCTATCTGCTGTCTCTTCCTTCTTCTCTCTCTCTTTTTAGGGTGTACTGGTGGTTCTGTGCTCTTCCATACAGCCTGCTCATCTTTATCTATGATGAAATCCGCAAATTAATTCTGAGACGGAGGCCAGGAGGTGAGCGCATCAAACAAGACTTCTTTTCAGACATCCAATGTGTTTGCCTTCAGAACTACTGGAGAATATCCATTTGCTCATTTCCTAACTGAGTGTAAATAGTTAAATTGTCACTTTGTTAATGTGACCATACATATCTCTCCACTATGTTATGCTTGTCCCGTTTCCCTTTCTCACCTGATCAATGAATTAAGGAACTATAACACTCTGTCCTATATTTGGCATTGTCATTGTTTATGTCATAGTGGATGGATAGTTAACTTAGAGAAATTACCGAACCTCTTGTATTTCTGGGTAGATTTTAAGCTGTTTCTTCTGCCAGGCCTTGATAGATTGGAAGATTGGCAATGGAAAATTATTGTCCAAATCATTTGAATCCGGGGGATATCTTTGACAAATACTTTGACAAAAGAGCCTTGCATTGCATCATAATACCAGTAGAGATACATAAATCTTGTAAGCAGCAGGAAGTGTCAGCAAGGCAAATGTGTCTGCAGACTTCAATGGACAAACCGGGTAGCTATCCTTTGCCGTATTGGTGTTGTAGTTATAGAAAATGGCAGAATGTGGGTGTTCAAAGCCCTGGTTCAGTAATTGAACTGAAATTATAGTGGCTTCCTTCCTTTGTACGTACCTACCTACATACATACATGCATACATACATACATACATACATACATACATACATACATCTTTTTTAATCCTAGACAGGTTACAGTGAATCCAGGACTTATCCCAGGAATACTTGCTGCAAGGCAGGAATACAATCTGTATTCCACTCTAGAGGGGTATACACAGGAGGACAGCACAGAGACAGGGATTATGTGGAAATCACGGCCTGCGTTCATTTAAGAGAGGTGAAGATAGAAAAAAGGGCTTCATTTCAAAGTTAGCAAACTTACGCCAAGAGTTTAAGGCCTTGGTAAGGGGATCCAAGGGTTGTCCACAGTTGAGGGAGGTAGGGATTCAACCAACTGTAGTGGGAAGACAAAGACTCAGGAGCATGGTTTAGACTCAGAAGCCTGGCCCTCCACTGTGCTCTCTTGCTGGAGCATGAATGCCCCAGCGGCACACCTGATTGGTCCATAGGTTTTGGTGGGTGTCTTGACACCCCATCTTACACTCTATTCCAGAAGAGTTGACCTTGGTGCTGAAGTGCCTTGGTGGGTTTACTGGGCGAAGAGTACACAGAGTCTTTGTGTGATGCTGCACGCATCACAAACCCTACAAATTTTTCCAGTTTTCCAGTGCAGAGTACCATGGCTACACATATACACACTCATCAAGTGATGTAGCATAGCAAAGTTTCGCAGGAAAACCTAGAGGAAAACCCTCATGGGAGAATATGCAGAACTATGCAGTACATATACAGTATACTGTATACATTCTACTGCTAAAATATTTTTTTCAGTATTTGTTTCTTACACTGCTTTGGGGCAAGAAACAATGGTGTTTACATCAAACACCAAGGGGCACATAACTGCAAGGGATGTTTAGATGGAAAAATTATGTAATTATATAGATACACATCTGTATTAAGAGCTGCCTACGTATTGTGTAAATACAGTAAGATAAGCTGGAGCACTGGTAAATTCACAATGAGCTAGTTTAGTTAGAAACAAAAATGAATCTGTTTGAGAATAGACATAGCAGCATGGTTCCCTGACAGTTCAAATGTCAAACTGAATTAAATGTAAACTTAAATTAGAAATTTCAATTAAATTATAAATCAAATCAAAAGAGAAAATTAACTGAAATTACATGAGGACACACAATAATCAGATATTTTTTTAATTTTAGTTTTTTTAAACTATAAATCTATAATATTCAAGCAAAGTTATTTACTGAATATAAAATGAAATTCAAACTCTTTTCACTATCAACCAAGTACAATCAACCAAGCAAAACCATCTACAGCCATCTTTAGGGTATGCGATAGCACCCAAATGAGAATTTTCCTAATTCTTATCCTCTCAAGTGCACACAATTTAAACATTGAGAAAATTTACTCTTCTCTTTAATTAAGAACTGTAAAAGCATTTTAAATAACTTGTATTCCAAATGTTGAACAATATCAGAATTTGATCGTTTTTTCCTCAGTTAAGTACATTTGTGAGTGATTCTCAGAACAGTATCAGCATTCATGTTATTTTCATACCCAATGGGAAGCAGTAACACCTAGTGATTCTAATTCTTAAACTTAATCTAGTAGTAGTCAGTGAATACTATTCATTGGTGCTGCTTGCTATTTTAAATCCTCACAATGACCTGCTGTAATTATAATGGAACCTTCATCGGCAGTCTAAAACAAAAGGAAGTAAAATGAAATGTCACCTGCGCCACTTCTGTTGACAACAATAAGGAGAGTACAGTGTGTAGTAGCAAAGGCCTTTTATAACACACACACCTTGCAGACCTTGGGAGACTTTGCAAGGTGTGTACCGAGTAAGAAGGCCAAACTTCCATCCATCCATCCATCCATCCATCCATCCATCCATCCATCCATCCATCCATCCATCAATCTTCTACCGCTTATCCGGTAGAACACCATGTTCAAGCATAAGGGTGTCCATCAGTACACATGGAACCAGGACACCCTAGGTCGGAATTTAATGATCGACTTTGTGGTTGTTTCATCTGACCTCCGGCCGTATGTCTTGGACACTCGGGTAAAGAGAGGGGCGGAGCTGTCAACCAATCACCACCTGGTGGTGAGTTGGATCCGATGGCGGGGGAGGAAGTTGGACAGACTTGGCAGACCCAAACATACTGTGAGGGTCTGCTGGGAACGTTTGGCAGAGTCGCCGGTCAGAGAGATCTTCAACTCCCACCTCCGGCAAAGCTTCAACCAGATCCCGAGGGAGTTTGGAGACATTGAGTCAAAGTGGACCATGTTCTCCACCTCCATTATCAATGGAGTTCGGAACTGTGGACGTAAGGTTGCCGGTGCCTGTCGTGGCGGCAATCCCCAAACCCGGTGGTGGAGCCCGGAAGTAAGGGATGCCGTCAAGCTGAAGGAGTTCTATCGAGCCTGGTTGGCTCGGGAGACTCCGGAGGCAGCTGATAGGTACCGGAGGGCCAAGCAAGCTGCAGCCCGGGTGGTAAAAACTCGGGTCTGGGAGGAGTTTGGTGAGGCCATGGAGAAGGACTATCGGGTTGGCCTCAAAGAAATTCTGGCAAACCATCCGGTGCCTCAGGAAGGGGAGGCAGTGCCCTGCGCACACTGTTTACAGTGGAAGTGGGAATCTGCTGACTTCAACTGAGGATATCCTCAGACGGTGGAAGGAGTACTTCGAGGTTCTCCTTAACCCCACTGACATGTCTTCCATTGAGGAAGCAGAGGCTGAGGGCTCAGTTGTGGACTCGTCGATCCCCCAAGCTGAGGTCACTGAGGTAGTTGAGAAGCTCCTCAGTGGCAAGGCACCAGGGGTTGGATGAGATCCGCTCTGAGTACCTCAAGTCTCTGGATGTTGTGGGGCTGTCTTGGTTGACACGCCTCTGCAACATCGCATGGCGGCTGGGGACAGTGCCTCTGGACTGGCAGACTGGGGTGGTGGTCCCTCTGTTTAAGGAGGGGGACCGGAGGGTATGTTCCAACTACAGGGGGATCACACTCCTCAGCCTCCCCGGAAAAGTCTATGCCAGGGTACTGGAGAGGAGAATTCGGCTGATAGTCGAACCTCAGATTCAGGAGGAACAATGCAGGTTTTGTCCCGGTCGTGGAACACTGGACCATCTCTATACCCCTCGCCAGGTTGCTGGAGGGTTCATGGGAGTTTGCCCAACCAGTCCACATGTGCTTTGTGGATCTGGAGATGGCATTCGACTGTGGTCCTCATGGTGACCTGTGGGGGGTGCTCTGGGAGTATGGGGTCCGGGGCCCTCTGCTAAGGGCTGTCTGGTCCCCATATGACCGGAGCAGGAGTTTGGTTCGCATTGCTGGCAGTAAGTCAGACTTGTTCCTGGTGCATGTTGGATTCCGGCAGGGCTGCCCTTTGTCACCGGTCCTGTTCATTATTTATATGGACGGGATTGAGGAGGATGGACAGAACGAGTACATCAGAGGGACAGCTCAGGTTGTCTGTTTTCATGACAAGGTCAGAGAGACTAGATTGAGATGGTTTGGACATGTACAGAGGAGGGAGCTGGTTATATTGGTAGAAAAAGTTTGGAGATGGAGCTGTTAGGTAAAAGGTCAAAAAGAAGGCCAAAGAGGAGATATATGGATGTGTTAACTGAGAACATGAAGTACATGAGGACATGAGGACATGGAGTAATTGGTACAAAAGTAGAGGATGCCGAGGATAAAGTAAGGTGGAAACTGATGATTCGCTGTGGTGACCCATAACAGGAAAAGCAGAAACTTAGTGTTTTATGCTTACAGCTAATGTTTAAAAAAATCTTTCATATTAGTGATGGGAAGTTCGGTTCTTTTCCCACGAACCGGTTCTTTCGGACAGTTCGATTTAATGAACCAGTTCAAAAATCCAGTTCACTAGTTCTTTTACATCCTGACGTAATGACGTCATTCACAATAAAGTAATGACGCAAATTCCATCATCCCGCTGCCGGCAGATATTAATACAATCAATTTAACACATTTGAAAAGTTCTTTGTAATTATAACTTTAGTTGAATACGTTTCTTACATTTAAGTTTTGCAACTAAAACACGCAGTACAGGCATTGATGTGCAAACGTGGATGTTTTACGTGTCTTAAAGATATAAAGTTAATAAACTACTCTTACAAAAAGCAGCATATAAAAATACAGACTAACCTGCACAACAGTCAATAGTAAAATTAACTGACATATATTGAGTGACATATATTGATTTTTTTTTAATAAAAATGTTTAATAGCCTATGACCAGTTACTATGCATATCCCAATAGGTATAATTTGCTCTGAAGCTTCACGCATGCGCAGCATCAACAGTATGTCGGACGCGTCCGAAACAGTTCTCAGTTCAGTGTACTGATGATTCGCAGTACCAGTTCATCGGTTCTCGGACGCGTCCGAAAGAAACAGTTCTCAGTTCAGAGTACTGGTGATTCGCTGTATCAGTTCAGTTATTCAAGCATGCGCAGTATCAACAGCTCATTGGTTCTCGGATGCGTCCAAAAGAAACAGTTCTCAGTTCAGTGTACTGATGATTCGCTGTACTAGTTCATTGGTTCTCGGACGCGTCTGAAAGAAACAGTTCTCAGTTCAGTGTACTGATGATTCGCTGTACCAGTTCAGTTATTCAAGCATGCACAGTATCAACAGTTCATCGGTTCACGGACGCGTCCGAAACAAGCAGTTCTCAGTTCAGTGTACTGATGATTCGCTGTACTAGTTCATTGGTTATCGGACACGTCCGAAAGAAACAGTTCTCAGTTCAGTGTACTGATGATTCGCTGTACCAGTTCAGTTATTCAAGCATGCGCAGTATCAACAGTTCATCGGTTCACGGACGCTTCCGAAACAAGCAGTTCTCAGTTCAGTGTACTGATGATTCGCTGTATCAGTGCTCGCGCTCACAGTTCTCTCAGCACAACATGTCAGTTCAGTGTACAGGAGTTACATATACTCCGGGATATTAGTTTATTTAGAGTCGGACCGACTGTCAGGCATGACTGTCAGGCATGACTGAAAGTGAGTAACTTTAGGATCAGCGCTGACTCAAGACGCGAACTGTTTAGAACGAATCAGTCCGATTTGGTGAACCGGTTCATCCAGTTCACTAAAAAGAACTGGTTCAAAAGAACGATTCGTTCACGAACTGGCCATCACTATTTCATATACCTCTCCCGGTCAATACCTGTCAGCAAGTGAGAAACCATGTATGCTTTGTAAGGTCTTTGCAGACCATGGCTCAAGCAGTCAGATGAAACCAAAACAGATGATATTTATTTGCGGTTAATCAAAATATTTTAATTCATGGTAGCATGTACCATAATTACTTTCAAACAGGATATTGAATTTAATTGGTTCACTCTGAACAAGCCACATCCACAATTATAAGAGGGTGTGCACACTTAAGCAACAACTTTATTGAAACTTTTTCTATTTGTCTGTAAAATGATCTGAATTTCTGATCGATTTCCACTTGTTTTATTTTTAGCTATATATAGTATATACTGTACATAAACATGAGCATAAATAGAATTTTGAAATATTTCAAAACTAAACCAAATGAATATCTTGTAAATATATTTTACACACACAGTGAGACAAAGGCAAATGAGGATCCAAATGTAGTAAAGAGATTTAATGACAAAAAACAAGAACACAGACAGGCAGGCAAAACAAGACCGAACACAGAGCTGACAGGAAACAGGAACATTGAAAAGACTAGCACCAGGGAATTGAACAAACAGAGTATATATAGGTGACAGGAACCAATGACAAAGCAGAGACAATCAGAGACAAAGACAACACACCTGGAGGAAAGATTGAGTACAATTAGTGTCCATGGTAACAAATAAGTGGGCAGGGCCAACAATTAACAGCAGGGAATGACAGCAGACAGAAACAAGGAAAATACAGACAGACTCATTACACATACATTATGTATGTTAAGGGTCATCTTGTAGAGCCTTAACCACTATTAAAAAAGAACCATTATAAAAAGTTTTTTTTGCTTTAAATAACCACGAACTAAGTTAATTAGTAATTTTTCATCTCTCTTCTCTTCACAGGTTGGGTGGAAAAAGAGACCTACTATTAATGACTATAAAGTGTTTATCAAGATTATTATCCAAATTTGTTTTTATGGTGTGAAAAGTATTTTTTAACTTTGTTTTCCAGTAGGAAAGATGTTCTACTCATATGTCCTAATGGTTGAACTCCTTCCCTGCCTTAACATATGCATTTTATTTTAGTAGTGAATTATCAGGGTTGCGTTAATTAATCTGTGCTATTGATGGGAAAATTTCTCCATGTAAATTTTCATATTTCACATGATGTTTCTAAATTGCTCAGATGAGATGACTGCAAAACCTAAAATTTGAATTTGTATTATTATGAATAGGCTACCTCTTTGACTGCCTAGGTCTAAAACTAAGTTATCATACATGATGATCAAATACTGTATTTTGTAAAGAGTAATTTAAGACAGTAATTTAAGTCTGTCACAAAGTATGTGTTGAAAAGCTGTTTAAAGGATTAACACTGTATGTGGTGCTACTTCAGTGACATTTTAATTCTCAGTAAATAGATTAATTACATTTAACAATCTATAAATATATCAATAAAACATTATAAAACAATCTTAATTGTTGTCAGATAAACTTAAGTCTGTGATTGTAGGTCTGAAGAGAACATTATTTTATTCATTTTGGTTTAAGAGTGAATGCTAATACAACACTGCATAATTAATGGCATAGTGAATTTCCTTCTGATAGTGCATATGCAAGCTGGAAGGCAACAATTTCACTAGTTGCTATTGATAGGATTAGCCATTTAGTGTTTTCATACGTTCACTTTTGCATGCTATTTCAGTATAATTAAGTTTATAGCATGTAAATGTTAGTCAGTGTCAAGCATAATGTTCTATACACTAAGACCCAGCAATAAAAAGTACTGCAAATTTCAATAAACACAGTAGAAAGATTCCGAGTGTTTGATTAAGTGAGTCCATATTGGTTTATTGCTCCCACCTTCAAAATACTACTCAACCAACCAAGGACATTCCATTGAAGCCAGTGGACCTGGCAGCACTCCTGATAATCCTCCTGATTACTCTAGAAAAGGTTCCTGCTAACAAATATCTTGTATATACCTTATAAATTCTTATATTTTTCTTATATATTTTTTATCTTATATAAATTCAATATTTGTTTCTTATCAATATTTGCAACCTGCTACTAAAGGTCAACAACAATTTGGTCATGAGTGATGCATCTCTTTATATTCCATGTCAAATATAATCAATTGCCAAAATCTATTTTATAAATATTGTAATATAATAAATATAAATATGCTATATATCTAGCTATCACTATAAAAAACAATGTTATTTAAGACATCAACAAGATATGTGCAATTTTGTAAGGAATATATTAAAAATTAACTAAACACCTGAGATCTTGCATATGGTTATCACATTTTTTGTGATTAAAATATATTGGTATCTGATTAGTTAGCACAATCACAATGCAATGCTTCATCTAATCAAACAATATAATAAATTATTATAAACTTATTATTATGTAATTAATATAACTAATAACTAATACTTAGTGTTTTACCTAGTTAGGTTAACATTTTGGCATTTGAAAGTTTCATTTTGTGTTCACAGTGGATCTTTTTTGATCAGGAATTCAATTCCTGATGATGCCTCATTATAAAATTTCATTAAAGTAAAGTTTTGCTTTTATTTAAAAATGCTTTTCATAATCAGATTTATTTTACTTCATAACAAAAGCATTATTGGTTGCTCTATCATTCAGGCCAGTGCAAGAAGTCTGTCTTTTAAACAAACTTGCTGTGCCTTGCGGTCTGCAGTTAAATGTTCACCTAGATGGTTGAAGACAGGTGATATCTCTTCAGTGTCCACAAGAAGAACAGGTGCTGGTGAGCTTTCTTGACGAGGCTGGAGGAGGTAGTCGTCCAGGACAAGTCCTTCAAGATGTGGATCCCCAGGAACTTGAAGCTGGAGACACATTCAACCGGCAACTCATTGATGTGGATGGGGCATGCGTGCCTCCACTCTCCCTAATCATTAAGGATGTCAAACTTCCTCAGCTTGTCCAGTGTGTGAGCTGCAGGATGTTTAGTAATTCTTCCTCCGTCATTATTGTTAATTTTACTTGTGATAAATGTATGTTAGTTAGCTCTCTGATGGAGAAGATCTCATCTTCAGATATCAGATCCAGACACTAGAGAAGGTTAGTGATAGCAGTAAAGTTTCTGTAGGGAAAAATCTGGATTCCTTAGGATGAGTAACCCTCCAACTCAGTCATTAGAGCCCTCACGGCAGGGTGAATGGGTAACGACTTGGCAGCATAGTCGCAAAGCCAAAGCTCACTCTAAAGCTTGCCCACGGGAGCACCACTCCTCTCCACTTCACATGTCTAACAGGTTTGCTCTCCTCAGTAAAGCTCCCACTGAGAAACCTGAAAGAGCTCTGGTCATAGGAGACTCTTAAGGCATATGAAATTAGCTAGGCCTTTAGGTACTCCAGCAGCACTGGTTAGGTGTAGGTGATGGACATAGCAGGTATACTTAGGGTCTTAGGCAAGCATAGGTATTCAAAGGTAGTTTTTCACGTAAGAGCTAACGATATACTGTACGCCTTCATCAGTCAGAGATTACTAAGAGTAATATTGTAGAGGTGTGTAAATTAGCAAAGGTGATCTCCGATGCGGTAGAATGCTTAGTGGTGTGGCGATGTAGCTTACAGAAGATGGTGCTCTGAAAACAATGTAGGCACATAGATAATTGGAGCTCTTTTGAGAGCAGGGCTGGCCTGTTAGGAAGGAATGTTGTCCATCCCGCTCTCATTTCTTGCAGCATAGCACATAGTTTAAGAACAGGCCTAGTTAATCGGTGACAATCGAGAGACAGGAAGAGACAGGGAGCAGACAAGCAGGCTAATCTGACCGTCTTATTGCATTGAGTCGTCACCCAGGGTTCACAATATAAAGACTGTGTCCAGAGCTAAACAAAAAACTATAAACGCTCAGAACATTTGTTTTAGTAACCTTATTGGCATAAAATTACATCATAGTTGAATGCCAGGACATTGGATCTGAAGCCAGGAGTGTTAAATATAAGATCTCTTACATCTAAAGTTCTTATATAGTTATATACACCAGCCACGCCGGGGAGCAGGCAGATAAGGAGGTGTCACAGTTATTCATAATGATAAGCTAGGTGTCAAGCAAGAATCTAGACATATGTTAAACTCATTCAAAGTTCTTCATACAAACATAACATATGTGGCCACAAAAAATAAGTCTACTGAGTCAGTTCCTCTGATTATTAGTATTAGTCAGTATTTACAGTCCTCCTGAACCATATTCTGAATACCTCTGTGAATTTGCAGATTTTATCTAGTTTATACAAAGCAGTAATTGCTGGAGACTTTAATATGCATTTTGATAAGTTAGAAGATCCTCAGAGAGAACAGCAGTTGTTTCCATCGTAGTTTCGGTAGGGGTTAACCAGAATGTAATAGGACCCACTCATAATGGAGGTCACACTCTTGATCTCATTCTAACCCTCAGATTAAATATAGAAAATATACTCAAAGTGCCTCCATCAGAAGCTATCTCAGGTCATTATTTCACTTAGTTTAAAATGAGCTTCGGACACGACTATTTAGAGTCAGTATTTTGCTACACTCTAGATATTGTATCTTCACTTAAAAGGAAAGTAATTAAAGAGAAAAACTAGCACCCTGGTACAATAACAATACAAAACACCTAATCAGCTAGGAAATTTGACCGTAAATGGCATCAAAGTTATCAATATTTCAAATAGCATGGAAGGAAAGCCTTCATAGCTACAAAAATATCTCCAGCCTAACTGAAGATAACAAAAATTAATCCT
Source organism: Tachysurus fulvidraco (assembly GCF_022655615.1). NCBI lineage: Eukaryota > Metazoa > Chordata > Actinopteri > Siluriformes > Bagridae > Tachysurus > Tachysurus fulvidraco. Next base: position 10,746,813 of record NC_062539.1, read on the forward strand.
AAATCAGGGTTGTCAAGTGTCACGCATTGAGAGTGACAGTCACGCATTTGGGTCTTTTGTCACGCTCTCCCGCCACACATTGTATTTCTCACGCAGAAAAACTTTGACTATTTATCAAATAATTAATATGCCACAGCGACCAAAATGTATCTGTCCGCACCGCTGTCTCTATGGAACCGAGCAGGAATCAAGCGCGTCTCAGTTCTTAGTCGAGCCTGACACTTATCAGCCAATCAAAAAGTGAGGCTACACAATAGCCAATCAGAAAAAGCACCATTGTATGTGGGTAAGATTTAACGCAACAACCAATGATAAAAACATTCATTATGGGGTATTTTCGATGATCGGTTTGAACAAAACCTCAACACGAAACAGCTTGTCTCTGGACGGGATATTGTCCTCAATCATGACCCTAAAAATGTCTGAGCTTGAGCTGAACTGTTTTAAATGGGAGCAACATTCCAAATTATAAAGGAGTCCAAAAAGGCAACAAACACTTAAAATAAACAACACCAGTCTCTCTCTCTCTCACGTGCGCTCTCTCTCTCACACAGACACACACACAGACACACAGACACACAGACACACACACACACACACACACACACACACACACACACACACACACACACACACACACACACAAATAAATTAATAAATGGAAATTAAACAAATACTTTGTATTTGGTTAAATTGCGGTCAGTGACCCTTACCAAACACAACAAAACTTCAAAACTTGAGAGCCCTGCTAAATATTTATTTACTACTGTAGCAAAATTAACTATGAATAAAAACACAGTAACAACAAAGAAAATTCAGACCATTCATTTAATACCAAACAATTTGGTAGATAATGCTGTAGATAATATTTCTGTTTTTGATCAGTACTTAGACCGTTTTACTTCCCTTCAAGACACTGACTTAATTTCACAGATTTCTTCTTCAAAATAATCAACCTGCAAATTGGATCCCTTATCAACATATTTCTTTAACAGATATTACCAGTAGCTACCCAACCCATTTTAAAAATAAAAATAAACTGTTCCCTTAGCACTGGCTATGTGCCAAAATCATTTAAGCTTGTGGATATCAAACCTTTGATTAAAAAACCTGACCTCAACCCAAGCCAGCTGTCCAACTATAGGCCAATATGAAACCTCCCCTTTATCTCCAAGATCCTATAAATGGTTGTAGTACAGCAGTTATGCGCATTCCTACATAAGAATATTATTCATGAAATGTATCAGTCAGAATTTAGGCCTCATCATAGCACAGAGTCAGCACTGGTTAAAGTTGTACTGTAAATGACGTTTACTGGCCTTTGATCAGGGTTGTGTCTCTTTGCTGGTGTTGCTTGATCTTAATGCAGATTTTGATACCATTGAACATGATATTTTACTTGATAGGCTAGAACATGTTGTCTATGTTAAAGGGACAGCCTTCTCCTGGATCAGGTCTTATTTGACTACGCTACCTGTTCATAGATCTAAATAGTGACTACACTAAACAAACTAAGGTAATGTTCTGTGATCTGCAAGGTTCTGTTTTAGAGAGTGGATGCTTACTAACTTCCTTCTGCTTAACTCTGACAAGACAAAAGTGCTTTGACTAGGACCACAGGCAGCCAGAAGTAAGCTTTCTGATCAAAGATTTACTGTGGACGGTCTTTCTATTTCATCATGTGCAGCAGTAAAAGACCTTGGAGTGATTATTAATACCGGTCTCTCATTTGAAGCTCACATAAACAATATCACAAGGGTAGCCTTCTTTCATCTCAGAAATATCACTAAGATAAGAAATATAATGTCAGTATATGATGCAGAAACACGAGTGCATGCATTTGTAACCTCTACAGTAGGTTGGATTATTGTAATGCTTTACTGTCTTGAAGTACCAGGAGCATAAACAAGCTACATTTAGTCCAGAATGTGGCAACTAGAGTCCTAACTAGAACCGGAAGATATGAACACATCACCCCAAATTATCTACATTGCATTGGCTCCCAGTCAAATTTTGCATTAAATATAAAATACTATTACTAACCTATAAAGCACTTATTGGTCATGCGCCACAGTACCTGAGCGATTTTTTTGTTTTTTTATGATCCCTAACGTATACAGTACTTCAAGCAAAAGCAGGCATTTGGTATTACCTCAAGTACAAAAGGCTACTGACATAATCCACTGAACCACTTGTATTGAGGGTGCACGTGACTACACAGAGTCAACTAATTTGAAGTTTTTTGAAATTTTCTTGACATCATTATTGTTATGAGAGCCATGAGTGCTCCCTCTGCTGGCCTTCAGAGAATTTGCTGCACTTTTGCATCAGGACTCTATTTCCCACAATTCATTGCACCACCTACTCAGCACACCTGTTTCCTATTTGCAATCACCTGGTTTATTTAAGCTCACTCAGAACTCCTTGTTAGCATTCTGAGCCTTGCCTGTTTTGACCTTTGCCTGTTTTTGTGTTTATGAATGTTTGCTACCTGCCCTGACCCATGCCTGGATTATTGTATACTGTTTTTGGATTTCCTCTGATATTGCTGTTTGCCTGATGTTTGAACCTTGCCTGTTTTGGAATTCGCCTAATAAACCAGCATTTGGATCTAACCTGTTTCACGTGCATGACAGTGTGTGAGTGCAATTAACAATATTGTGTGATGATATGCTTTTGTACAATATATAGCAGCAGTAGTGTGTAATATACAGATGATTGGATGACTGACAGTCCTGATAATGCAGAACTTAGATATGAAGCAGTGAATATAATTATGGTGAGTTGTTTAATCAGGGTGATTGCCTGGGGAAAGAAACTGTTCATATGTCTGCCAGTTTTAGTAAGTAAAATTCTGTAGCGCCTGCCAGCAGGAGGAGCTGAAATGAATGAATCATTACACCACTACACTATAACATTTATAAACCAACTATTATCTCCCCTTTCTAAATTTTTTACTACTGGTGAGAGGAACTTTGGTGTTGGGCCGCCATGTACCAAGCTTACTGCAATGGTTCTGTCAGCTCTCTAAAAGCTGCAATAGTGATAAATACATAAACATTAACAACCACATAAAAGCATGAATTTAACTAAGCTATCAAATTACTTGTAAATCTGTTTTACATCTGTAAATCAAAAGCTAACCGTTGCATGTAAATTATCACCAGAACTTAAAATGTTAATTTTAGAAAAACAAGCCATTACCAGTACTAAAAAGAGCCAAGTTCTTGTGGTTTGCTTTCCCCTCAAATATAGGTGACCTGTTAATTGTCTCCATCAACAATCCCAAAAATTCCCTCCATCCCTTTTCTCATTTCTCCTGATGACATCTAAGAATTGTACACAGATCATCGAGTGGGGGTCATACTGTAGGTTACCCTTCAGAAGCTCCACCATCACTCCATCCCAGACTGCAAGAACTTTTCTGCACTATAAAGACATAAATGGTTGATCAAACATATGGTGCTGGGACATAATATATAACCAGCCCTAATTTGTACAATTGTTGGTTGTAAGTAACTTGTTAATCCAAAATGTGTATGCCATTATAATCCAAAGACCAAAAATCTTTATCCTTAATAGTTATTCTCATTTCTCAAGCTTATATTCTGTGTGTGCTACTCACACTAAACTCTTCATACTGGCAATTATAGCCAGGTTTAGAGCCTCATCATCTGAAGAGAAAGCAGGAAGCGTAACCAAGAGTGTTAAATATAAATACGAAATATGAATGCTTTTGCTAGGGTTGCCTAACTTCTTGCAAGGCTGCCTCAATCATGATCACTATTTCCACAGCAGACCCACAGTATTAGTACAAAGGTTGCCATCTCCATTGAGACTGCTAAAGCTTATAACAGCCCTTCTGGTGACATGGCTGCTCTTGCCTGTGTCCATGTTTGGACAATCAACTTCAACACAATCATCATTGCTATCCTTAACAGTTATACGCATGCTAGACGTTGATCCAGGAGAGATATGGTAAAGATAATTTTCTTCTTCTGAGTTGCCCGCAATTACCCTTTCATATTTTACGAGTAATGAGATGACAAATATATAAGCACAAGTAGCCAGAGAGGTCAGTTCATAGTTCATGCCAGGAGGGGGTCGATAAAGGATAACAGCCTGGAAATACATAAGATTTTAAAATATTGCCATTCTATGCATACATCAAGCTAAACTATATGAAAAATTTTTTTATTTATAATTACCTTTTTGTCCTGGTGCCTGATGTCCATATACTGAAGCGCTGCTTTTCATGGTGCACATTCTCTCCATACTGGAGCTGCAGAAGCATTTCCTCTCACTGCAATAAATAAATTCGGAACTTGAAAAACAAAGAGGATTAGATGAATATACACTCTGGCTGAAACGCACTATACGATCTTCTCTTCTTCCTGAAGCTGCAGAAGCTCGTAGCCGGGGCGTGATCCAAACACAAGATAAAAGGTCACCCTACCGGGAAGTTTCAAAAGGTAAGGACTGAAAAATTGTTGGCCAAACACTTCTCAATCATGCTATACCTCACAAAGAGTTTCTGGCTGATGTACAGAATGGGGCACTTCTCCCTCTCCATCAACTCAGACAAAACAGCCCCCAGCCCTCTGACCAACAAGTCTGCATCTGCAGAAAAAAGAAAGAGAAAAGTCAGTTTAATGCACTAGCGGCCCTCCACAAACCCTCACTTAACTTGCTGCATGCCAGCTCAGATCCCGTATTTTCAGATCCGGTATCACCTGCCCAATTGCACACTTCTGTGGGTTTGCTGTGGTTTCAACTGGGGCCCCAAACACTTAAAAGGAAGTGTAACAAATTGGTGTAATCCAAATGAAATGAAGAGAAAATCAAGAAAGAGTTTGTGTACATAAAGTGCCCTTTTCATTTGTTCTAATCTGGAATAATCCTTTACCTTTCTCAGAGGCTCTTTTGTGCACATTTATGGTTTTATGCTGTGTACACTGTAGCCCATTCTGTGTTATTTCTTGTATTGCCCTTCAGAATGTGTTTCCTTATGTGGCCATTATTCCTTTATAACTATTGTCTTGTTATATGATAATTTGCTACACCATTACATTTTGGCTCTACATTTTTATTTAGTTGCATTTTATTTCTGACATTGAAGAGCTGACTTTTTTGTTGTTGCTTCCATTATGCTGTTTCCATAGAGATAGCACTGCTGTAATGCTTGGTCTTTTTCTGTCAACATTTTCTTTAGAGGACTCATATGACTCTTTCCCTCAATATTTCTCAGCCTCTCAACAAAATGATTTATGTTTTGATTTCAGATTTATTTACATTATTATGCTTTCATCTTTTTGACTAGTTCTGCTTTTGGAATCTGTATCTTTCAGCTATTGCTTTAAATATTTTGTCTTCATTTGGCTGTTTTTGCAGAATGTCAATGGTTAAACTGTGTGGTTATCTTTGTGGTTTTCAGTTATTAAACTGTGTGGTTGTCTTTTTTTTTATTTTAGGGCAAACTGACAGTGTATGTTTCAACCTTTAATCTAAGCAATGTATCAACCTTTCTATTTTCAGAATCAGAATCAGAAAAATCTTTATTGCCAGGTATGTTTCCACATACGAGGACATACTGTGTAACAGAATTACATTGACAAGACCCGAACACATATATAATATAGACAGTTGTATTATATACTGTATGTATTCGTGTCTTGTCAATGTCATTCTGTTACACTGTGGAGCTTCTGTACTAAAACAAATTCCTCGTACTGTATGTGGAAACATACCTGGCAATAAAGATCTTTCTGATTCTGAAAATAGAAAGGTTGACACATTATTATATAAGTGCCACGTGTTCCACATGTCAGTTTGATCAAATTCACATTTATTTTTATGTGACTATTTTATTCCATAACTAAGTTTTTCCTAAAATTATTTTAAAAAACAAACTGTTTGCGCAGTAGCAGACAAAACAATGCATGAAAGGCAGTTTAGATAAGGAGCACTCTGCATTTCTATATCCAGATTTGGAAAAGTACTGGATTTCCTGGAATAATAATAATAATAATAATAATAATAATAATAATAATAATAATAATAATAATAATAATTGCAATGTAGGTACAGCCAGATCCACGCCAGTATGTATACACCACGTGGTTCTTTGTATTCCTGATTTCTCACACTATAATTATTATACATCCTTGTCAATCATGTCTGAGCCTTCTGAGTTTCAGCCCTACTTTAAATTTGAATGCATTATTGTAGGCTTCTACAGTAACACCCACGTTTTAACTCAAGACCTAAACATTCTAATATAAATGTCTTGTAGATGTGTTTATGGGTGCAGATTTATCGAAAATATACATAAATAAACAAACCATGCGCCATTTTCCAGGTTACTGGGAGATTATATAAAGATCAGCGTTATTTCTCACCGCCGCGTTTTTCTCAGACCCGCCTTCACATCCGCTTTCGTCACTTCCTTTCATCAGAAAATATGGCGTTATTTCTAAGGTCAGTGGTTGTTGACTTTTTGCTTAAGATTTGTCATTTGCCTAAACTAGCAAGTTTTAAACACACAACAACGCTGTTAAACATGTTTATGTTCTAATTGTTAGCGAGGCTCGAAGGCTCTTTGTGGTGTTTGTCATTGCTGTCCTCAACAAGCTAAACACACTGTTTTATTAGTGTTAATTATGTCCGAATTATTACGTGTTTTTTTAATGTCCGCATAAGCTTATTTAAATGCTGTAACATCTCAAGCTTGCTCATCATGACAAGTTCAACAATTGACCGCAACCTTTAAGAAATATTAACTAAATATCTAAGGGTTATCTAACTCTACTATCCAAGGGTTAAAATAAAATAAAAAAATAATTAAAAAAAAGGAAATATTTGGACTGTTTGTTAGTAACAAACCTCTTGAAGGTGCATATTTTAAATAAAGTCCAACATACAGCATACAGGCACAAGCGATCAGATGTGTATCCAAAATATATGCCTTCTAAAACGTACCTGTGAATTGTCTACATTTTTTTATTTATTTATTTATTCCTACTGAATTTGCAGTCTGATTGAGTGCCTTCCTTGTTCATACTGTGTTATAGTAGCTCTTACCAGTAGTCTGTCTAATTTCGATCTACTCACTGTTTTTGTTGCGTCTTTTTTACTTTTTTGATTGTAGGATGGTGGCCCGCCAGGGTCTGTGTTCATCACGGGCACAGCTCTGTAGGCAGTAAGTATATTTTGTGTGTGTGAAAGAGAGTGTGTGCGTGTCGTATTCATCTCTGTGTCTTGTATCTTTAAAACTTTGATTAATCGCCCCACTAAATGTTTTGTAATTGTGTTTTGCATCATTTAACATGACCAAAGTCAACATATATTGCTTGTTCTATTGTATTTGAGCAGTTCTGTTCCAATGGGAACCTCAGCAAAAGAGGAGATGGACAAATTCTGGGCCAAAAACTCTCAGCTCAACAGACCCGTTTCTCCTCATATAACCGTTTATAGGTAAGGTATGCGCATCAAACGCCATAGGTCCGAATACTGATACTCTCTGATACGCGTAATCTAGTGTTAACAGGATGCTCTGGGTTTCGAACACTAGGTCAATTTGAAGCATAGCATGTGTCAACAATTGCTAAAAAAAATCCAGTGTCTACAGTGATGAAAAATATGAGTGGGAGTGACTGAGCAGTACATTGTTATTCAGAACAACACTCAGTAATGTCATTCTGCAATATTTCTAGAATAATATCATAGTCCTATGACACAATGGTACATATTAGAGCAGCGGTGTCCAGTCTTATCCACAAAGCGCTGGTGTGGGTGCAGGTTTTCATTCCAACCAAGCAGAAGCCACACCTGATTCCACCTGTTTAATCAGTTGTTCTTGGCTTTTAGTAGACTCTGGTGTGGCTACTGCTTGGTTGGAATGAAAACCTGCACCCACACCGGCCCTTTCCTGGATAAGATTGGAAACCGCTGTATTAGAGCATTGTTGTTTTAAAAATTTGGGGCACTGAGGATTTGGACAGGTCATTTTTTGGTAAAGAAATGACATTTATTTTGAAGAAAGAATTACATGACCTTGGAGTAATTTGCCTATTTTTTTGGAGAATTCATTGGTAGTGCTTCCCTTCATGGTTATTGATTTTTAAACATGTGGCATAATAGCTGTCACTCCGTTGTGCCCAGTACAGAATTTGAGCCCTCAGTGTGTTATGGTATGTGGACTTTGCATTAGGTGTAATTTTGTCATTAGAATCCATACACAATGATACTTTTGGGGGCTTGATGTTGAGGTCTTGAAGGTAATCACTGCCTGTGATTTCTTGTCCAACAACAATGACTTCACCCAGTCCATAACATCCTTTGTTGTCCATTTTAACACAAATTTAGATGAATTATGAGATTTACCATTTTGTTATAGTGTAATGACTTTATTTTCAAAATTATTTAAAAAAAAAAATGTTTCAGCTTTTTTAATTGTTAAAAATATATCTATTTTTTTGTAGTGATATATATTGCTACTACTTTCTCAATATATTGCGGCTGTTCTTGAAACATTTTATTATTCTCAGTATATTACTACTTTATTCTTAAAGTCTTAGGATTAGTAGATGTTTTTTGACAGTTACAAGGGCCCCAGCTATAAAAAGTTTTAGAACCCCTTGGCCCCGATAATGTAATCCGCCCATCTTAATTACCCTCCCCATAACTTTGGATAGCCTGTCGTGCATTCATAAGACACTGGTGGTAAAATGATTAAAAAGTAAGAATTTCTGACATTTCATTTTTAGCTTTCCATCCTGACATATAAAGCAATTACAGTCCTGTTAAGCTTTTTGTCATATCAATTGTGTGTGGAAGAGATTTTGTCGTTATGGTAACTACATGCCAGAAGCTGGTGTTACTATGGTAACTGTGCCTTGCAGGTGGTCAGTCCCCATGATGATGTCAATCACTCACAGAGGAACAGGCATAGGGCTCAGTGCAGGTACAACACACACAAACTGTCCTCTAATCAATAAGACAAGAGATAATTAGACAATTTTACTTGTCATGCTAATAAACTATAATTTCCTCACATATGCCCTTGCTTTGTTTAGCCAGAATTTGTAAAATGTCATCGTCTTACTTTGATTATGAATGTCATTGGCTTACTTCATATATGGGAATTACATTTACACTAAACATTTAGCTGGTTTTAAATTGACCATTAACCCAGTTGTTGATTGCACTGCCCATCCAGACTATGCCATCTGGCTAGAATGAAAATGTATTTTAGTGACTCGTTTTGATTGAAAATCTGAAATTAGTATTCTGTAAATGTTTTGTTGTTGGTTCAACCAATTAACTTTAAGAAGGTGACTATTACTTATGTCCTAAGTCTTAAAAGGCCATGCCTTATTTTATATTTTTTTCTTTATGTCGAGATCATGAGAGAGTTAAGTTGTGATAATGAAAGAAAGCAACTTTTGTTATATTTAGATCACGAGGAAGTAGCTTATGCCAGGATCATGAGAAAACAAGAAAGGAAAAATATAATACAATGCCTCTTTTGTAATTACTGCTTACAGTTTTAGCAGTATTATTTCTGTGTAAGTAAGTGGATGTGACATTTCCTATTTTTCTCAGGTATTTCTGCTTTTGCGGCTGCTGCACTAGTGTTGCCAGGGAGTTTTCCTTACTACCTGGACCTGGTCCACTCGTTCTCCATGGGCCCAGCTCTCATCACCCTAGCCAAATTCGCCCTGTCTTTCCCAGTGGCCTTCCACTCTTACAATGGCATTCGCCACTTGGTAAACACAAACATTACAACAACCAAAGTCACTTTACCATTTTGGTAAACTTGGTCTGAACTTGATCACCTTCTCTGGCAAATCTCTTAATGAAATTGAAAATATTTATATTTATCTATTACCTCTGTTCTACGGAAACCCAAGAGGTCTCTTGATATTCCACTTGTAATAGCATCTCTGTAGGGAAATATCATACCTGGTGTGCTTTTTTTAAATTTATTTATTTGGCGTTGTGCAGCTTGTCATTTTGAGGCAAGAAAATGCAGCATCTGAGTCTCATAGTGTCATTTTTTTAATTATTGACTTTTTTTATGATAGAAACAAGTCAAAAAAATGTTTTAGAAAATATTCTACAGATGTGCAATTCATATACTGATTTGCAGATGTGAGAAATATGTCTGAATTTACATTTGTTGATGTTGAATGTGTTATGCAGCATATTCACTGCAACAACAGCAGCAAAAATATGAGTGTGTGAGATTCTTAATTTGTGATTTGTAGAACAGGACTTGTGCACTTGCAACAAATTATTTGAGAACTGTTGTATTTGTGAGGTAGAAAAACTACATATTCCGCTGACACGCGCTCAGATATTTTGCTCTAATAATGCCCCCATAGATAATATAGTTCCAATTTTTTATGTATATTGATTATTGCAAATTGTTTCCTGTTCTGTTAGTTATAAAAGTCTTATCAGTTGCCTACTTAGACAGACTATGCATGAAGGAAGAAGGATGTGATGGTTTCAGTATGCATCGTACATTTTTTTTTTTTTTTTTTTAAATATTAAGCTACATTTTACTTTATATTTTCCTGTTTTGTATTGATTACATTTTTTGACTTTCAGATGTGGGATGTCGGGAAGGGCTTTAAGATCACTGAAGTCTACCGTTCTGGCTACATCGTCATTGCACTGTCCATCGTCACCTCAGTTGCCTTGACTGTACTCTGAACCCAATGTTGTAAAGAAAAAAAGCGGTATGAAAGAGAGTGAATTTGTAGAGTGGCAGAAACAGAAGAAGGATGAGATGTTTTTGTTTGTGTCTATTGATACCCCTCTTGGCCCTCATTCATCAATAAAGTAAATTAAATAATGTTTACACATGTGTTGTATGTTTCTATTTACCAGAAGCCATGACCACATTATTTTTAGCCATATTATATTTTTATTTTGGCAATTCCTATGAAATAATTCTTTAGTATGTCACATGCTATTTGATAACTGCGTATTAGGAAGTGCTAAATCAATGAAGGAAATTTTTGGTTTACTACTGAAACCAGACCTAGGTGTACACTCTGAGGAGGGGAACACGGGAAAGGTAGTCATACCCTCATGTTTATGAATGTTTGTTTTTTTCAGTGGCAAAAAAATAAATAAAACAGTCTAGTGAGTATTTTCATTGCGAACCACTCAGTAGCTGCCATGCTTACTTGATATCACACCTACAACCACAGAGTATAGGCCTAGCAAAGACATTGGGTTGATTGTTAAAAATTAAAAAGCTATACCACTAATTGTTAGTTTATGGATCTTTCAGAATATTGAGGTTTGGCTATTTATTTGATGTGTCGCTAGGTGGCTATTTCCATAAGAGAATGGAGAGTACTTTAATTTAGGGCTTTACTGTTTTTTTAATCTAATAAATTATCCTCTGTGAAGAAAAACTGTTAATAGCTATCATTAATGTTCTGGATGGTGTGATCAGTCACCAAGGAAGTAGTGTATACATTATAACAAGTATAAATATAAAATATATAGAGCCTGGCCAAAAAAGTACACGCTAATATTTCATTGGATCGGCATTAATTCATGCCATCATTTCAATAAGCTTATTCAACGTCACAACCAGTCTTGTGCGTTTATTTCCAGCATTTATTTCCAGCGTTGCATTACTTCCTCACCAAGATCTTGTGTTGATAGTTGGAGAGTTGGATGTGAAGTCTACCTGAGCACATCCCAAAGATTCTCAGTGGGGTCAAGGTGTGGTGGCCAATCAATGTGTGAAAATGATGTCTCATCCTTCCTGAATCCTGGCATTGTTTTCTTGTAATTCATGCCTGTGCCATCAGGGTAGAACAAATGCATTGATGGAAAAAGTACATAAGATGGATGAGACTAGACCTGACCAACTCGAGCAACCCCAGATCATAACACTTCCCCCACAGGCTTGTAGAGTAGGCATTGGGCATAATGGGTGCATCATTTCACCTGTCATTTTACCCTGATGTGCCCATCAACCTGAACAGGGTAAATCTGGACTCATCGTACTACATTTCCTGTCTAATCTTAATGTGCATGTGGAAAAGAGCTACTTTGTGAGCTGTTTTCACCATTAAACATAACCTTGAGGTTTTTTTTTTATTTTTTTTTTTTAATTTGATTTCATTTTTTGTTGGCGTTATTTCTTAAGAATTCTTTGATTGAGTTGAAAGCTAAGAATAAAGTCCAGAGCCATACATGTTTGCTGTATCTGTGAACAGAAATGATAGTCTTAAAATCTAAATTTAATGCAGTTTGCTAAATCAGTTACATGAATGGGCAAAAATTATACCTTTTTTTTATTTATTTTGTTCAAGTGAAATATGGAAACAATTGTTTATTCTTATAAACCCATTCTTTATTTCACACATTCCTTTAAGCACAACAATCATTTAAGAAAATAATGGATATTCATAAATAAACTCTAACATTCCGAGAAGACAAACATTTAAGAAGATAAACCGCACGGATAAACACATCACGAGGTGTCCAATAAACCCGACGCACTGACCAAAGGTGTGGAAATTATTTTGACCACTGCTGAAAAAATACCCGAATGCACCTATCGCCTTTAGTCCTCCATTGCACCTTCTGAGTTGGTGTTTCAGCGCGACCTAGCGTCGAATGCTGGAATTGCACTTCAGATACTATACAGTGGTCCTGATGGTGAAAACAGAGGATGCGCAGAATTCAGAATTTGAGCTCGCTCTACGGCTGTACATATGGTTCAGTCTCTGTGGCGCAATGGAATAGCGCGCTGGACTTCTAATCCAGAGGCTCCGGGTTCGAGTCCCGGCAGAGATGTGTTCCGATAAACACCAGTGGGATGCATTTTACGATGCTCTATGGGGAAATAAAGATATTGTTCCACGTTATAAGCCATGCTTGATGATTTACTAAATTTGATGGACATGATGTTTTGTTCTCTCTCACATCTCACTGATGTTTTGGTCTCTCTTACAATGTATATCTATCTATATCTATCTATCTATCTATCTATCTATCTATCTATCTATCTGTATATATATATATATATATATATATATATATATATATATATATATATATATACACACACACAGAGAGAGAGAGAGAGAAAGAGAGAGAGAAAGACTCTCTTACAATGTATATCTATCTATCTATCTATCTATCTATCTATCTATCTATCTATATATATATATATATATATATATATATATATATATATATATATAAGAGAGAGAGAAAGAATTTATAATGCTTAACAAAAGTGCTTCAAAGCTCATTGATGCAGTTGTCTAGCCCATCTAGTCTGATCCCACAGAAGAGCTACTGTAGCACAAATTGCTGTCTATGAAAGGTGTGAATAACAGCTTCCTATGGGGCTGTATGGAACTGGACCATGGTGCAATGGAAGAAGGTGGTCTGATTACCTGGAGAAGAGATGGCACCAGATTTTACTGTGGGAAGACAAGCAAGTGGAGGCAGTGCGATGCTTTGTCCTGGGGAATCTTGGATCCTGGCATTCATGTGGATGTTACTTTGAGATGTACCATCTACCGTATGCATACACACATTGTAGGAACAATTGGTCATTGTTTTTTCTCTCTCAGGAAGAAGCAACTTGTCCACTTTGCTTCCAGTTTGCTTCAGCAATAATGTTCATGTCTCAGGCCTTGCCAGAGGAGCCTATCTGAAGGGAAGAGAATTGGCCTGAATTGCATACAGAGAGGACAGTGATAGAGGGAAAGGCAGAAAGAAGGACTGTCAGAGAGATGGAGAGAGACATCAGTGTCCTATTGATTTTTACGAGTGTGCACTGATTGGCTCTTGCACAGTGATGAAGAGGCTCCTTTACAGCTGAACGGTGTGATATTAAGCATTCCAATTCAAAAAGCATATTGGCAAGTTACAATCTATTTAAAAAGAGTGGATAAACAGAAGTATGCACAGTTTAACATAGCGGTCTGGAATAAAAAAAAAAGACCTGGGATCTGCATACAGTAACTGCATTTGATGATGGCCCACAATTGGAACACCCCTAAAGAAACCTTCTAAAATAGAAACTTTAAGGCTTATGGTGTAGTTATAATGCTAAAAGTCTGTGTATTTCATTAGATTGCATCGAGCTCACAGCATTCTTAAAGACTCCTCTCACCTTCCCCATAGATTGTCTGTCCCCCTTCCCTCTGGTAGGCTCTTCAGGAGCCAAAAACCAGTAGACTTAGGAACAGCTTTTTCCATAGGGCTGCCACTTTACTGAACTCTGCCTCCCGATGATCACCCACTTGTATATTATATCAATATTATCTGTATATTTGTCAGTATAATATATAATATATGACACTGTGTATATTTCATGTCTATAGATATAGATATACATGCCCAACCTGTATATCTTGTATATCTGTACCTATATACCCATAGCATATTCATCTGTACAGGTATATTATCCTGTTCATACTGTACATACTGTAAATACTGTACATCTTGCACTTGCTGCTTATTGCACTTCTGGTTAGATGCCAAACTGCATTTTGTTGCCTTGTGCTTGTACATGTGTAATGACAATAACGTTTAATCTAACCTGATCTAAAAGCTGCACTTTGGACAGTTGTCTTCACAGAAAGAATACCAAAGATTCCTGGAAAATACAGTCAACCTAAATGGAACATAAACTGTAGATGTGTTCAGTTGTTTGTGCCTTTTGTAAAATTTTCATTCTCTGATTTATGTGTCATTTTGCATATAAAATCTTAATAATTCCTTATTCACGTATTTATTAATTCATTCATTAATTATTCTAGTTTTGTCCATTCAGTGAGGCGTGACATCACAATGGCCTCTCATTCGCTTACATACTGGATCTTAGAGTGTCCTCGGGAAAGAAAGAAAGGACGAGCCCGATAGCAGTGTTGTGTTGATCTAATGCAATTATGTGTGACCTCAGACTCACTAGAATCCTTTAAGCGGATAGCGGATAGTTGAGTCGCTTCTCTTTCTTCTCTTCTCACTTCATCTGTGCAAGCTCTCTTTTATGCCTTTTAAAAATACCGTGTGAACCTCCTCTGCTCTGCAAAGTGCCATCAGTTGTTCTAAGACAATGCAAACAAATGATAGATAGATAGATAGATAGATAGATAGATAGATAGATAGATAGATAGATAGATAGATAGATAGATAGATAGATAGATTACAGTATTCTCCTATTAGTATTAAAAAATTTAACCAAGTGGCAATAGCATTTCTGATCATCTAGATTATTTAAAGTCCACTACTGAAATTAGTAGCCGTAATGGGAATAAAGACCTGAAGCAGAACTGAATTGCTTTAGTCCGCCACTACTGAATGACGTAACCACCGCTTTCTACGAATAACGGAGCATCAGATGCGCGCAGCGTCTCGGCGCACAGTATTTTCCTGATAACGACACCGTGAACACGCTTAGATGATAACGCTGTTCTCCTTGAGTGGAAGCATGTGTACGGCTTGTCACAATATGAGGCACATGTCGCGTTATCAGCCTTTTTGTATCATATCTCAGTATATAATTGCAGAAAGGTATCTCATCGCGCGAGCTGCTACCAGAGCAGGAAAATTATGAGCTTTAGCGGGACTCAAAGGTGGGTCTGTGTCGCGGTTGTTGGTGCATGTTTACAGCATCACGCGCACCTATTTTGCTCTCTAGCCGGCGTCTATATTTAACCCCGCGTCTCACAGCGCGTAATCCGCGTGCAAAACTAATCCTAATCCTCTCGCGGCCATTTACTCCCTCCTTCCTCCACACCTCTCTGTCTGATCCCTCGCGTCCCCCGGGCCACTAATCCAGGGGCGTGGCCACATGGGTGGCACAAGGAGACAGTGGCAGTTCCCACTACTGAAATGAATAAGCTTTGCCGACAAACCTCTAACCTCGAATAAGATTTTGGAGAAGTCCGTTCATGTTATGCAATTCATGCAGACATAAGGAATTAGCGTGTAGCTGTTAAGTGTTAGGGGGGCCTCACACCTCCAGGGTTGGGGGTTCGATTCCCGCCTCCGCCTTGTGTGTGTGGAGTTTGCATGTTCTCTCCGTGCCTCGGGGTTTCCTCCGGGTACTCCGTTTTTTTCTCCCACGGCCCAAAGACATGCATGGTAGGTTGATTGGCATCTCTAGAAAATTGTCCGTAGTGTGTGATTGCATGAGTGAATGAGAGTGTGTGTGTGTGTGTGTGCCCTGTGATGGGTTGGCACTCCGTCCAGGGTGGATCCTGCCTTGATGCCCGGTGACGCCTGAGATAGGCTCCCCATGACCAGAGAAGTTTATTTAATTGTTTGTTTTTGCTTTACACTGAAGATATTTGCCTTTTGTGGTCAAAAGGTGAATATCAGCTACATCACAATTTAAGCTTTCAATTAAAAATATTTACAACTGGGGTATATAGTGTAGTGGCTACTATCCCTCTACTGTCCCTTTATATGTTTTACTCCAGATTAAACACAATAATCTCCTCGTGGCTCACTGTTCATGCTCACTGTGGCATTATGAAGTGGACTCATTACTGATTACATGCATGCCAACGAACTGCTTAAACATGTGGCACCTTTTGTTTAAACTCACCCAAACTCACATATCATTCAAGTGACCAAATACACAGGAACCACTGTCTGACAGGTGCTTCTTGTAGCCCATGTGTGCCCTGTTAATTTGTGCCCTGGGTTTTGCCTGTGATGACTGCCAAAAAAAAAAAAAAAAAAAAAAAAAAAAAAAAGCCACGGTATAGCAAAATAATAACAAAAAAAACCTTGCTGTTCTAATACTTACGGCACAGATTTTGTAATTAGTTAGTGACTCCCATTAACGAGCTCTTCCTCTGCCTTTTGCTCTAATTGTGTTTTAACACTGACATCAAACTGCTCTAATCATGGAAACACACATACAGTGCTTCCTATCTATCTATCTATCTATCTATCTATCTATCTATCTATCTATCTATCTATCTATCTATCTATCTATCTATCTATCTATCTATCTATCTATCTAGCAGACAGTGTGCTTTGGCCCTGTTATACAAATGGTACGGGCCAAATCCCCTCCCCCTCCCCCTCGCGCCATACCCCTCCCCTCCCCAGCTCCCTCCCAGTTTCTGTCTTCTTTCAGTCGGACCGTTTTGCTGCAGTAAACGGTAGTCGTAGGAGACGGCAAAAAAGGCGAGAAAACACAACGGAAAAGAAAGAAACCCGATAAAGAAGCGTGAGCCGGACCTTAACGTGAGCATCATCAGTGTGTAGAGATCCAGCACGCAGCAAACGCGAGCTTCACGGGCACAGCATCTGGGTGCGTATAGAAGCTGTTCCATTTTTCTGAATATACACATACGCGCCCACAACCTTACGCACACATATCAGAGTTATTAGATGGATAGATTTGTTATTTGATCTTATTATCGGCGGCGTCCTTGTGTTCAAATAGCCATCAGTGAATCGGTTTGTACACGGACGCACGCGCGCGCGCTCTGGTGTTGTGGAATGCGCGTATATCTTCGTACATACCAGAAACACCATTCTCGTGATTATGAAGTACGGCGGAGGCTGTGTTGATAGGTAAGTCTGCTTATGCTTCCTGTTCTTGGGCTGGTCGCCGCTACCCTCCTCTGCTCTCACTTCATTCCCCTCCCTTCCCCTCCCTCATTTCCCTTCGCGAGATACCATCCGTCTTCCGCCTCTCTTTCTGCATTGGGGAGCCGCGCTGTGCACACCTGCTTCTGTTTTCCGCGAGTCGGCGGGGCGCTCCCGGTAGCCCACAGTCAGTACCGAGGGGCTGCTGCTCAGCAGAAGCGCGAGAGAGAGAGAGAGAGAGAGAGAGAGAGAGAGAGAGAGAGAGAGAGAGAGAGAGAGAGAGAGAGAGAGAGAGTGTTGATGTGTTTAGGTGTACTATTGGAGCTTCTCTGTTCGAGTGATGAATTCTGTTCCTAGAAAGAAAGCAAGTTGTATTGCGATCTCTCCATCCCTACTTGCAAGCTCTCCATGCATATAACAGAACAACAAAAATAAACACCTGTCCCACGAGCAGCGCAATGGCTAAGACTAAGACTGGAATGCAGACAGCTACGCTGAGGAGTAAATGTGGGAACGCTATTGCGTGGCCCTAGCGCGTGTGTGCTTACGCACGAGTGCTTTATGGCCCCTGTGTCTTGAGCTCCGTCAGCCACTGTGAGCTGACTACAATATTATGTGCGCGTGCTCAGGCCTCTCTCTCTCTCTCTCTCTCTCTCTCTCTCTCTCTCTCTCTCTCTCTCTCTCTCTCTCTCTCACACTCCCTCTCTCTCCCTCTCCCTCTCTGCGTGTGTGTTTGCACGCGCGTGCGCGTGTGTGACTGTAGTCTCTGTCTTATGAGGCTGCGCAGGATGGATGGAGAGCGGCGACAGCTTCATATTGGTTAAAACGAGTGCAGTCCTGTTTGGCCCATTGTGGAGTTTCAGCACTAGCAAAACGACTTAAAAAAAAATTATTCGAGAAATCTGTCATTGGTTGCCCTTAGTTTCACATTGTCGTTTTACTTAGATAACGAATGAGGGAGCAATGCGAGCAATAACAGAATTGCGACAACTTGAAACAATAGCAGACAACAGGGGGCTCTGAATAATTGCTGATCCTATCAATTCTATGAGTGAGAGGAGAAAATTCAATTAAAGTAGCAAGAATGAAGTTTATGAAATTCATTTCTGCATTGATCAAAATACAATGTGAAATATGTTTGCTGAAAATGAAATCAAACCTTATTACCCACAAAATTAACACACTGAATTTTGGAGATATAAGGAATTAAAAAATTATATACAAATATCAGCCATAACAATAAAATCACCTGTCTAATATTGTATAGGTCCCCTTGCGCCTCCAAAATAGTTCTGATTCAGCATGGCATGGCATCCACAAAACCTGAATGTATCTGGCACCAACATGTTAGCAGGGATCCTTTTATTGGCATTTTAGGTGTCACTTTACTGGGGAAGAAATAGCACCAGGATGTACTCTGGGAAGAAGGGAAGCCAGTGGATGTGGTGTAACAATCTGGGCAATATCCTGCTGGGAAACCTTGATATGTTCTCCCTACCTAAACACTGATAATTACTGTGGCTTCATTCAACAAGATAATGCAGCATGCCTCACTGCAAAAATTGTTCAGGAGTAGTTTGAGGAACATGACAAATGAGTTCAATGTGTTGACTTGGTCTGCAAATTGTCCTGAATGAGCATCTGTGGGATGTGTTTGACAAACAGGTCTGATCCATGAAGTCTCCATCATGCAACGTAAATGATCTGCCAGATACCGTCGCTCATCTTCAGTAGTCTTGTTTGTGATGCTTTGATGGATCAGAGCTATTTTTGCAGCCCAGGAGGAGCTACACAGTATTAGGCATCTATTTTCATTTCATGACTGATAGGTGTATGTAGTCATTTTACATTTGATTTATAACAAATGTTATATACTGCATCTTGAACTCTGACAGTGCAAACATTAAATGCTGGACACTCCGCTATAGTCTAAAGGGGTTTTATGATTTGGTACATCTAACGTCTTTTTATCCTATCTTTGTCTTTTCTATTGATATTTACCATTTGAGACAGAAGTTGGGTACTACAAATAATAGCTGACCTACTCATTCCTGAAACACATGAACTAGCACTTTTTCTTATATTTTTCCTATATATAATTTTTCTTATATTTAAATAAAAAAACACCCCTGAACAGAGTTTTAGGTTGATAATATCTAAATTCTGTAAATAGTGCCCCTTAACAACCAAGGCAGTTTAAGTGCTGGTTCAGAGCCAGAGCTTAATTTAGAACCAGTTCTTTTCGACACCCAACCTACAGTTAGCACCTTTGATAATGTACCTTAAGTATACTAATGTTTAATACACTTTTACTTTACCGCAATATGATCAATTATCAGCACAGTTGGTAGCTACACGCTAAGGCTACCCTTTTTTCTGTGTTAATGATAAAATAACGTTATGTACTTTCTCAATTGCAACCTCAATTTATACAAATTACATGGAGCTGCACGTACACGTTGGATTCTCCTCGTTTGGATGCCAATGTAGGTTCACAAAGCCATGAGCATTAACAGTAAAGCAACATCAGCCTTTGTTGATGTTGTGTTTGTGTTTGCCGCTGCTGCGCTAACGTTGCTGAGAAACATGACAGGTACTGTATACAGTGATGTAACACGGCTCTGTGATGACTCTCTAGCCCATGGAAAGGCAAACCGGTTCTTAGAAGGATCACCAGTGGACCCAACTTCAAACCAGTACCAGAACCAGCTCTGAACCAGCACCCGGTTCTTTCTAGTGGCAAAGGTTCATTAGTGAACCACTGTTAATGTATCCATCAATAATGACTTACAATCACGTTTTTTTATGTCGCTCTGGATAAAAGCAGCCATAAATGTGAATGTAAATGTGAATGTGATTATAAATGTGAATGTAAATGTAAATGTAAACATAAATGTGAATGTGATTATAAATGTGGATGTAAATGTCAATGTCAATGTAAATGTCCAGTGCCCAATATTGCAGCTATGAAATATATTGAAAAAAAAATCAGATTTTTTAAAATTTATAGTATTTGACAAATAAGTAATATTTATACCCTCTAGATAATTATGTATTTTACCCAGCTAGTAAAGTGACCACATTAGCTTGATATCGAGCTAATCCTAGTAGCTCTCTAGTTGCTGAAGTATTAACAATAGCATGTAGCTAGATTGCTATTGAGCTAACTATAGCAGCTTTCTAGTTAATTACTGTTAATACCTGTTTCTTGGCAATTCTCTTGTAAGTAACTTTAAGCACTGATTTTTCCTCTACTTCTGTTTTGTTGTAGACTAATGTTGCATTGGGGGATAATGCTGCAAAGCTGTAATGCTTTAATGGGTTGTGATTTTAGAAAAAGGATAAACTTTTGTATCTATTTGTGTTAATATATTGTAAATAAAATACAATTTTTAAGACTTTCATTTCTTTTAATGCTGCCTTGTTTGTTAACATTTTTAAGTTTTTAAAAAAAATACAATTCATGAAAAATCAATTTGAGTTTCACTAGAGAGCACTATGGAACTTTTTTGTTTAGTTTGTATATGCTTCCATATAATATGAATAATTTTTTAGAGATAACTAACATTGTTTAGAATCTTCTAAACCTCATAAATGAAAATAATAGTTTTAAGACCACATGGGGGAACTTTGTCTAAATCAATTCACAGATTTGTCATATCCACAGGCTTTACAATATAACACACAAAACAATACATCAGTAGTCTCATATGCTCTTTATACTATTCACTCTGATTAAAAAAATCTATGTACTTTTTTGAAAAATCATCATGTCATGCCATATTTCCCATAATTTCCTTTTCTACACATGAAAATACTGAATGATGAGGATCAGGGATTTACCACTGAGAGAAGCTACCTTTAGGTCTTTCATTTTGTAGGGATTTCATTCTATTTTTAAATGTACCTTTAATCTTTTGGAAGAAATAGTTTTGAGTGTGAATAATTATATGTATTGTATTCACTAATAAAAACACAACCTATCAAAATCACAGCTTTCTGTGTGTCAAAGTCTTTAATTTAGGCTTTATATTTTCTGCTAGATTCGATCGCTGCGTCACCTCACACAAAGCGAGTGACACAAGAAGATCGATGGAATCTCTGAGGCTGTTCACGAATATGTCAAAATGTGTGTGTGTGTGTGTGTGTGTGTGTGTGTGTGTGTGTGTGTGTGTGTGTGTGTGTGTGTGTGTGTGTGTGTGTGTGTGTGTGTGTGTGTGTGTGTGTGTGTGTGTGAGTGAGTGAGTGAATGCACCATCAACTAACAAGCAGACTGGATTCATTAATTAGTGTTGGCTATGTGTGTTCCCTTTTCTGTCTGTATAGGTTGGCTTTCAGTGAGCATTGCATCTTCGGGGTTTACAAGTTTGCAGTATAACAGACAGACGGATGAGAGAAGTTTTGCAAGTGAATATGGCATTTTCGTCATTCCCACTATCTACACTGATTACCCTGCTGCTTCTTGTGGCATCTATTCAGAGCAACTCCATGTATGGTAAGAAAGTATTCATCTTCTTTCTTCTCACTCTTTCATATCTATTTTGTTCAGTTAACACAACTGATTCACTAAGCTTTTAATACACATGTGGGATTTAAAGAAGCTCCCACTCCTTTTGTATTTCCCAAGGAATTTCAGCTCATACAGTCACACAAATCTTACTGCAACACCTCTCATATTTATCTCTTATTGTCACTCTTTGTCTCTTTTTTTACAGCACAAATAGACTGCTATAGACGAACAAATCATATCACAGTGCACTGATGACTATATTCATTTTTTTTCCATTTATTTTTTGTGATTATTTCTTTACTTGTCACAATCATCGGCAGCAGTAACCATTTGGATATAGCAGGGATATATAGGAATTTTAGTAAATACAACAGGAGAATTAGTTGATTTCATTGTTTGATGTCTTTATTTATGGTAGATTTCCTTATGTGTCCTTCATTCTCAGGCTTGATATCTGTGATAAGCTTATGCAATATTATTATTATTATTATTATTATTATTATTATTATTATTATTATTATTATTATTATTATTATTATTATAAATACTGATACTACTACTACTACTACTAATAATAATAATAATAATAACAACAACAACATCAATAATAATAATAATAATAATAATAATAATAATAATAATAATAATAATAATAATATGCAAGTGCAATAATATGTAATATTTTGTGCTTAGCTATCAGCTTAACTAATTTCTTAAATGTTTGGTTTAAAGATGGTTTCCAGGCACCAGCTTCAACACAGTCCTGATAATCTCTAGATCTGTTAACACTCAATCTGCTGATTCCCAGGAAAGCACACCATAGATCACACTATATAGATTTACCCTTGACTCCAAGACACCTCAACCCTTGAGGTCTTCAGGTTGAGATTTCAGTAGTAAATACATAAACAGAGAATGTTGCCCTTCTGCCAGGTTTTCCCTTGCAAACTTTTTCACCAGTTCCCAGTGTGCTTTTTACTTGAGGAGCAGGCTAGAGTACTCACAGAGGTTTTTTTAAATATAAAAGTTGTCAAACCATAGCATGCTATGCTAGCACAATTCAGCTGGAGGCTGTCAGTGATACAGATTATCTTGTATGTCTGACTGTTCAGCAGTGTATTTTTGTTCTTTGCTTCTGTATTTATTAATCCATAATCAGAAACCACTTTAATCTGCTTGAGGTCACTGTGACATTGGGTGCAGGACAGGGCAATCGACTATAGAGGAGATTCCAGTCCAACGCAGGGTGCCATTTACACAGGCAGTCATACACTCAATCAAATCTATGGTCATTTTAGTGTAGCCAGCCCACCTATTGTATGGATCAAACCAGTTTTAACCTGTGTAGACAATGTAACAATACACACAACTTTGTTGATCCACAATTTTACTGATCCAGGTGATCAGTGTGGGTATTCCCCCCGAAATGTCTGAGACAGGTTAATTACACCCATGTTTAGTTACCCAAGATGATGCCTATTCTCACTGAGCTCAAAAGCCACCAGAATATTACAAATATTGGGAGTATGTTACATTTTGACTGTGTGGCTTGGCCTGGGATTATAATGATTATCCATTACTTCACTCTAAAGAAAGCTTTAGGTTTTTCAGGATATTGCTGACCAATTGAGGATCACACCTCTTACAGTTACACTATTCTTTTACTATATGAAATCCCAATATAGGTCTTATAAGCATCAACTGACTCACCTGAAAGAGGATTTGAACTGTGGATTAGAGCTCATTATTCTCTTTGGGAGATTTGCAGTTGCTTCCGGTCATTGAGTAAATCTCAGTGGCTGCTCAGGACCTCCAAGCTTGCTCCCACACTGTTGCTAAAGAGTTGCTGTGTTTTGGCAAATTATCCCCTTGTGTTTGGTAGGACAATACTCAAACAGTGAATTAGATTGTGGACCCTATAATTCATGTATTACAATGTGGTTGGCATTATAATGGAATTATAACTGGAGGATTCTGATCACATGTGTTCAGATACAAAGTGGTGTTTCTTTTTTAGTCTGGACCAAATAACTTTGAGGTTGTTCATTCTGCCCACTGCTTGGTGGTCTAATTTACCATACCCTGCTGAACAAAGCTGAACACATTTGTTATTTCAGCCTGTCAGTGGGTTTTGGTGTGTACTGCCATTATCACTGCTCTTTCATGTTTGAAATGCTGGAGAGAGTTTGTATGTTTTTCATTGGAGATGACAGCATTCCTTGACCTGTCTCCTTATTTCTGAAGCTTTTATTATTGTTAATTATTCTGTGAGCAATTTAAAGTCTTTGGACACATTTTTATATATAATATGTCTATTTTTTAAAAGACAGTTTATTTTCTCTCTTCAGTCTGCCCCAGTCTGCCTTCGGTCTCCCTTTGGATCATTGTCTTTCTGCATGAAGTTCTTCCCAGTTATACTGGATGCAGTTCTCTGTAAATGGGTAGAAAGAATGTTTCTGCAGCATTAATTCTACTGCTACCATTATGAGTTACATCATCAATAAAGATTAGTGAGCCAATTTCAGAAGCAGCCATGCAAGCCCAAGGCATGACACTACCTCCACCATGCTTGATGATCTTATATGTGGATCATGAGTAGAACTATCCTATCTACACACTTTGGCCTTTCAATTATATTATAGTGGTTAATCTTAGTACTAAAACATAAATGGCTCATCACTGTATTTGTCTGGCTTTCTGATTCTGACTGCTGATGAATGCAGTTCATATATGGGATATGATAGCCACATGCCTACATAATCTTGGCTATATATTGTATTTGCTTGAAATATGCTGGTATCTGTCTTTTATTTATTTTATGAATGTCCTTGAAATTGCCTACTTTGTTTATATAGGGGTTTGTGTGCAGAATTTTCTCTACACTAATGTTCTAATGTGTTTATGCTTATGTTTGATTAACTATTTTCAACAACCTTCATTAGTTATTTTCAGTATGACAGAGCTACCCTGTTAATCAACTGATCATCAGTGTGAAAAGGGTGAGAAAGGGCTGGGAAAACTGAACTGCTGAGTGGTAACAATTCCTTTGCTATGGGCAAATATCCTGCCAAAATCCTCAGGAGGTTAGGTCACGTGAGATGTATGTGGATGTGAAGTAGTTGTGGCTGTGAAAATAAGTGGTCTGAGTGTTTTTCGCAGCACATTAGAGACTTGAATTAGAAAGTATACCTCTCCTTCAGAGATAATATGATATGATATCAGGATACATGATCAGTAATCTAATAATGTTACCCCAAAATAACCACTAGGACTTCTGACCATAGACTGGAAAATTATAACAACAATTCACTATAGTTATAGCTCATAAATAAAAGCAATTAAACGCAATCGTATATATGATTATGTCTAAAAGGCATAATCATATATATGTTTCTGTTATCAATCTATCACCATTCTTTGGAAGCACCTTGTTTGATTTATACTACCTAGAATATATTGCTGCTAGTAAAATGTGTATGTTCCTTCAGAGGACATTCATATAGATTGGTGGTCTGTGGCTGACCCTTGTTCTTTGTTTTTCATATAAAAAGCTGAATTAATGCTCAGATATGTTCTTTAAGCATGTCGTCATTTTGCTGACATCTGAATTGTTTCACTTTTTTGGTGCTTGTGCTGCATAATGATCTATTTGTTTTTGTGTGGATCAAGACAAGAGACAAGAAGCTTTTATTGTCATTTCAACCATATATAGCTGTTGCAGTACATAGTGAAATGAGACAACGTTTCTCCAGGATTGCATGTGCTTTTGAACATGTCAGTTTAACTTATGTACATAAGAAATTGCATATGTGCAAACTGAAAGATTAGTTTTAATCTTTAGATTTGGAGCAACCGCTGATTTAATATTTTTGTATATGTACGTTGATGAGGTTTCTTATCTGTATGCAGCTCTACATGCATTGATTTTGATAAAAGCCAAGAATTAATAAATCTCAATAGCTCTCAATGTGAACATAAATAGACTTTTACCAGGATATATTTACTGATATAACATATTTTTTAATATAAATCAGACTTTTGGTATATGCGCATGTATCTTGGTGTTCAGTGTCCTGTTTATGAGTGTTTTGTTCATACGTACAGTAATAGCAATTTGGCATTCTGTGTTGTCAGCTAAAGTATCAGATGTGTTGTGTAAGTACAGCAATGTAAAGTGAAGTGGGAAAGTTGGGGGACTAGGGGAAATAAAGACCAAACGTTTCTTAGGCAATGCAAGTTTAGAAATTGTCATTCACAAGTTTTCACTTTTAGGGCCTTGGCATGTTATGCTGAGTGATATAAAATAATTAATAAAGAACTTTCAAATGTGAAACAGTAATCGCTCCAAATTTTGTGTTACTCTAAATCCACCTTGCCACGTCTATATAAATTTAGACCCAAAGATTAATTCTGCATCGCTGTTGCAGCGCAACTAGACAGTTATATAGATTTCAAAGCATCAGTTATTAGTTTTTAGTTAACTAAAAAAAACAAAAAACACACACACAGCACATTGATTGTTTCTGTACCTCTTATTTCTATACATTAGAAAACAGTTAGTGACCTCATACACTATTTTTTTTTTTACATTTCATACATTGTACATTATACAATTTCACTTTAATAAAGATATATTTTGTTAAGCCCTATAAAGACATAACTGATGCTGTGGCATTATATCTGGCCAATGACGTGGCACCTATCAGAGGTTTGACTTCTATAAATTGCTGATACTCGTTATGACATTCGACTAAATACTTTTCTAACACAACCATTTCTCAGCTGTCTACATAATGCTGAGAGAACTTTAATAAATTTGAAAACCATGAAACATGAATATTTAAAAAAGTAAAATCAAATGTTAAACCAACTCCACTTAGCTAATGTATTCAATAAATAAACATATTTAAATACTTGATCCCTTTACATTTATTGCAATTTATTAAATACAATTTTTCTAAAAAAAATAAAGGTATTGCTATAATTATTGCCAAATGCTTCTTTTAAAAGTTGTTTAAAAAGGTACTTTGGTCTGCTATTTTATTAACCAATGTATTTTATTTTATTAAGTTTCCTTGAAGATCTATATTTTCATAGATAGGGAAATTAGTTTGATTGCTCTGTTTAGGATCTTGCAAAATAACCTTAAAAACCAATGTGAAAAAATATTGAATTGTGATGTTGCCGGTTAAGTTTGGGTTAAAGATACTACAATTAATTATAATCATTTGGATGCCCAATATCCTTTTTGCACTGGATGGGAGTGGCCATTTTCCTCACTGCAAAGTACAGCAGCTGCATTGAAATAAATGATTCAGCAGATTAGTAAATATGACAAAAGCAGATCTTGATTTTTACACAAAAACCTTAAGCATTAAAATTACTTAACTATTTTTAAGTTTAAAGGATTAAAGCTACTATTACTATTAACCAGAAAAATGTACATAAAAAAAAGAAAAGAAAAAGTTTGAGCTCTGGCACACATGCAAATCAATGCATGCATTATTGTATGTTGTCACTCTTTCTTTCTTTACATGCTTAGTATCAAAGATAATAAACTACTAAATTACTAAGCAATTAATTAAAAAAATTTTATCCAGTTGTAAAAATGTAAATTATGCCAGGCTATTGTGTTATGAGATGTTTTGCAAGATTTAAACAAGAATGCAGGAAATATTGATACATGTATGAGCTATGACATCACATCTGAATGACAGAAACTGGAAAGTGCAAACTCCTCTGTCCTGAAGACTCATGTCTCTCTCATGTTCCATAACATTAAATGTAACTATGAACTGTTAAAATATGCTGTTCATTAATGAATAATAAAAAAACAACTAATTTTACAACTCAAATTCAAAGTTTGTTTAGTCTGTTTCTGTATATAGTATTGGAATTTACTATATGTATTGGTATATAATATATTTATTCATATATTATTATATTCACAGTGCAGGTCTAATTTACTTAAAGGAAAGGAGCAAAAAATTATTGCCATAATAATTCGTTTTCAGTTTAATGCATCTATATTACATATTAGATTAAGTTAACATCTAAAACAACTCACGGCAGTTTATGTTTGCCTTCATCTACAGTCACCTACAAAAATATTTTTAACAACAAGGCCAAGTTAATCGCCAGACCTTACCTCAAATGAGCATGCATTTTACTTCCTGAAGAGGAGACTACAGTAATAGGAAAAAAATGGTTTGCCACATAAGGTTTTGAGTCTGCCACATAAGGTTTTTTTAGAGTTAAATATCTGGATATGAAAGTTGAATTTCTTATAAATTCAAATGTCAATGTCAAAATGTGAAACATTATACTTACAGTATTGTGTACATAAATACAGTTCATGTAGCCTGCACTTTTCACTTTATTTTATAAAAGTATTAACTAATCTGTTTCTGAATACAGTGTGACCCAACACCATCTCAACATGGCAACATGTATCATTACTATGCTTTTAAAGAAGCTTATTCAAAAATATTCAAAAAGAGTATATGTTTCTTAGTTCTTTAAGAAATTAAAATAGAGATTTGCTCGAATGAAATTTATGCTGTGAAGCTAGAGACCTGCAAAGCAAATTCATAAGCGACCCATACACTATTTCACTTTCTTTCCAACACCCCCCAGTGGTAATATGCCTCAAGTCTTCATCTGTCTTTGAGCTGCAATGATGAGTTTGTTCCACTTGCCTTTAAAAACACTCCAACAAGCAGTACCATAAGCAAACAGGGTACAGAATATCTATGCTTTCCCACCCACCGGTGTTAGCGTAACCAGTTAATATGTTGCAGTGAGTGGTAAGCCATGTCAGCTGATACATTTGCTACAGACTGCCTGACACAGATCTTCTACTAAACATTTGATGTGTACATATGGAGATCTTGTATGGATATAGTTTGTCATTACAAAATGTAATTTTAAAGGCAGTAAGGTAGAATTACAAACTAAGAGCAATTAGTATGCTCAGTCGCTGCACTATACTGTATGTTTAGTTCTTACTATGCTCAGTTACACCTGGTTTAATTTACAATACAAAAATTTAGGCACACTCAGTCTCAGAGTCCCCAAAATGAAAGAAAGTAAAGAAAGTACAAAAAAAAAACAACCTTCTGACACACTGCAAATGTGCCCCACTGCAGCATCAGGGCCATAAAACATAGAGGTATTAGTTTACCTTAACTAAAATTAGATTAAATTAATTCCTTTAAGAAGAGGAATGTTCCTGTTCTTTAATCCAACATTGGCAGTAAGCATTTATACTGCAGCAGAACTGATAATCAAGCAAACTGGTGGTTGTTCAGTTTGGAGTAATTGAGAACAGGTTTATTTATTTTTAATTTATTCTTACTCTTCTTATTTATTTATTTATTTATTTATTTATTTATTTAATAATAATAATAATAATAATAATTTTATATATATATATATATATATATATATATATATATATATATATATATATATATATATATATATCTCCATATCTCCAGACTCTGGACTGAATAGCTGCATTCAGCTAAATAACTGACATAAATGCATGTGATTGCAATTTTGCAATTGGCAGTGGTGGTGCAATGTTAAAAGCACTGGGCTATTGATTGGAAGTTTATGAGTTTAAATCCCAGCATTGCCAACCTCAAATGCTCAGTTCTGTCCTGTCTCAATTGTACTGTAAGTTGCTCTGGATAAGAGCATTAGCCACATTAGATGATTGTAAATATATTGATTGGATAAGGAAACAGAGGATCTACAAAAGAATCTGAAATGGTACTGTTTGAATATTTTAGTATATATTGGTATATACTGGTAATATATGTCATTGAAATTTGTTAAAGCATTTTTACCTGGCATTAAAGATAGCATTGCTAGCATTTCTACCTCACAGTTCCAGGGTCCCTGGTTCAGGGTGAAGTTCTGGTTTCATATGTTCTCCCTATTTTGCCTTCATATGTTGTCATATACATCTCTCGTGTGGGGAGTTCAACTAACCTCGTGAGTTTCATATGCTTTGCTGATGCACATGAACAATGACAGTAAAATAACAGTAAAACACTTGTTTGCACACTGTTTTACATATTCAGTCAGTGCTGTTTTTGCACATTACTATTTAATACTGCCATTAACTGCTGCTACTGTAGGTTGACATATGTTTACAAGAATCCTCTCATTGTTTACATCCTCTTATTTGCACAGTGGTCAATTACAGACTGTACACATACTATTTTATGTGCTGTAGTGTATTGTATTGTTTGTCTACACTGTCTTGTCTTGACTGTTTGCACTATTTTGCACACTATGAGGCTACTTTATGAGGCTGAGATGACATACTTCTTAGTCCTTAGCTCCATGTTGCTTTATGTAGCTCTGTGTTGTTTTACAGTATGTATTACCATGGTCCAGGAGAAACATTGCTTCATTTCACTATGTAATGCATCAGCTATATGTGGTTGAAATGGCAGTAAAAGCTTACTGACTTTACTTGACTTGTCTTGACTTGAAAATGGATGTGGCCACATGTGCATGGTGGTTTGATTTTAAATAGTGTTCAAAACAGAAGCTTGCAATGATGCATTTAATACATCTAATGATTCAACTGCACTGGAAGATTTCTAGTGGTCTTTTCTTCTCTGCCTGTTCCCAAACAATATGTAGCACTCTGCTATCATATGATGGCTACCAACTAGGGAGTCTAAAGTCTAACACATGCTTCCTCTGAGACATGTGATCTGCAGCTCATGCAGCATCACAAGTCAGCATAAAACTCATGAGAAAGCACTATCAACCATCTTCTACATATAATAGTTCACAGATGATCATGATTTTTGTTGTGATTGACAGGGGAAAGAGTGTGTGGCTGTGGATAGGTGTGGCATTTGCGAAATTCAAATACAATTTTCTGATCATAGGGTAAATGCATAATCATGGAATTTTTAAATGCAATATATTAATACAATAGACAATAATTTTGATATGAAATCTTATATACTTACTTGAGCATTTTATCAGATACCTAGAATTGTGATTGAAAAGAACCACTTTTATAATTTTCTAAAAGTATACAGTATATACAGTTTCATAACTAATGCTATGTTGTGGACGATGAATATTGTGTGTGTGTGTTTCTGGTGTTCTGTGTTACTAGATGCAGATAAAATTGGCTTGTTGAAATGGTATGCTTCTTAAAATGCAGTATTTAAACTGGTATTCATGAAGTTTGCCATGCATCTGCACCTTGCTTTGTTTCTGTTTCTCTCTAACATTTGATTATGGAGCTACTTAAGGGCACTTTTTTCAGAAATCCTGTATAGTATATTATACATATAGTTTATTTTTATTGCTTTCTAAATCTAGGTTTTATCATTCATAATTTAAATCGGCCCTATTTTGGCTGTAAAATAATGTGTGGATGAATTTTCCAAACAAATCTTTATTTCTGTATGTTGTCTGGTCTGGTAGGTAAAATCTTTCCATTAAAATGTGACAAATTACTTAGACAATCAATATCACCTAATGGTTGTAGTGCCCAAGTAATGGAAATGGATGAGTCATTGCTTTGTGTATCATGGAAAATATCTCTTTATTACTAGGGACACACATTGAAGTTGGCTTTAAATTCCAACATAGTGCTTTAGGACAAGTGAAAAGATGGTTATGAGAATGCAAATCACATGGATGCCATCATGGCTCAAATATATTAATTAATTTTAATTCTGCTTTACTACTAAATTGCTTCTCAAATGATGACATCTGTCAAATGAATAATGTTTTAACGGTAGTTCTCAAAGCAAAGTTCTGTCATTTATTGGGTCTTGAGAATAGTTGGTCATTATAATATACATTGTCAATTACATTGATATAAAATGTTTTCCTAATCTGATCATTAAAATATGGAAAATATGTAGGTGGGCTGCACACAAGAGTTTCAACATGTAAGAATGTTGTTCTACATGTGTGGTAAGGGTGAGATGTGTGTGGCTTGTCTATATTTTATGTGTTATATAATGGTTTACTGGAATCCTGAGGGGATTCCTTGTAATGGTGGGCCTTGAATAGGATGGCTGTGTTGCATAAATAATGCAGGGTAATGGATATCAGAAAAGCCGATTAGACAGACCAAGTGAGCAAGTAATAGTCACTCCATAGACACACTTCAAACCTTTGTGCTTTTCTCCCCACCACATTCTCCCTAATGCCCTTTTTAATGAGTATGGCTTATTAAAGGGTACTGGGTCCTATAACAAAAAAAGTTACTGAATTAAAGCTCTAAATGCAAGAACCCAAAGTGATTTTGGACCACTAATAGGTGAATAAAACCACTCTTTATAAACAATGTAAACAAAACCTTCATATATATATGTATATGTGGAACTTCTGATGACACTTAAAATATTAAATGTGATATTCTGTATGTGTTAAATAAACTTATTCTGAAAGCTTTAAAAATCTTGACAATACAGAATTGGATGTGATAACAGAGCTATTGTATACACATTTATAGAATTTACTTCCATTTTCTTCCAAGGTTACTGAATTTCCCTGCAAGAGCACAGCAAGGGGGAATAGTTCTGTGAATAAGAAACAGATGAGAAAAAGAAATTGCAGGCATATTGCATCACTATTGAATACAGTGGAATCCAACATGCTATTGCTGTTGGTTGTGCAATCTAGCATAATGAAAAAAGTATTGTCTGCTTTCTTTTGTGAAAAAACAATACTATCAATATTGTAAACACAAACTGAGACTTGTCATAGCTCATTGTGTATATTTGTACACTAAGGTGAGAAAGCCATTAATTATTTTATTATATGTATTATTTATTTATATTTTATTTATTATAATTAAGTTCAGTAATGTAGTTATTTTATTGGGTGGGTTCGCCTTTGAGTCTGGTTCCTCTCAAGGGTTTCTTCCTTAACCAACCAAGGGAGTTTTTCCTCGCCACAGTCACCTCAGTCACATCAGGCTTGTTCATTGGAGATAAATACATTCATTCATTCATTTTCTACCGCTTATCCGAACTTCTCGGGTCACGGGGAGCCTGTGCCTATCTCAGGCTTCATCGGGCATCGAGGCAGGATACACCCTGGACGGAGTGCCAACCAATTGCAGGGCACACATACACTCTCTCTCATTCACTCACACACTCACACACTACGGACAATTTTCCAGAGATGCCAATCAACCTACCATGCATGTCTTTGGACCAGGGGAGGAAACCGGAGTACCCGGAGGAAACCCCCGAAGCACGGGGAGAACATGAAAACTCCACACACACAAGGCGGAGGCGGGAATCGAACCCCCAACCCTGGAGGTGTGAGGCGAACGTGCTAACCACTAAGCCACCGTGCCCCCAGCGGGGATAAATACAAACACATTTAAATATATCTAATATTAATCTTGAATTTTTGTATTATATTATTCTTTATAATAACCTTTTGTTTTATGTTTATGTTCTGTAAAGCTGCTTTGAGACAATGTCCATTGTTAAAAGCGCTATACAAATAAATTAGAATTTATTACTACTTATGTATTGAACGCAGTAGAAAAGATCAGTGAAGGTGATTCAATATAGAGTGAAAATCATTCAAAATGACCATAAAATACAACACTAAATAAATATGACAATATAAATACATGATTGTACAGATATATTTGATTTTATGTCAAAAGACATTAAGTGATGTTGATAAAAGATAATGAAAATCAATGGAAAAAACCTCGTGAAATAACAAAAAAATATTTGTTGATACATACAAGTTAGTTTGACAACAGAAGTTGACTTAACTTTGAAGTTTAAATGAAAATTGTAACCCTTATAACACATGAGCATGTGCAGTATTTTTCAACCCCCTTTAAAATGACCTGGTATTTCTGGGAATTCATGAAGACAGGTACAAGATCAAGATTGCCAGTTCCTGCTGCAGAAAAACAGCCCCACATCATCAATGACCCACCTCCGTGCTTGACCATGGGGATGGTATTCTTTTGGTCATAAGCCTGACCTTTTTCATGCCAGATGTACCGGTGGTCCATATGTTCAAAAAGTTCCAGTTTGGTTTCATCAGTCCATAGAACTGTCTCCCAGAACTCTATAGTTTTATCCAAAGTCCTCCTGGCATATTCTAGTCGCCTCCTGATGTTCCTTGAGGTCAAGAGTGGAGTGCGTCTTGGCCATGAAGTCCTTGATTATTCAGTGCACGTTTTATAGTTGCCACTGAAGCACTTGTACCAGCTCTCCTCAGGTCATCCTGTAGCTTTCTTGAAGTCACACAGGGGTTTTTCCTTAGCTGTCCTGACTAAGTTGCTCCTTGATGATATTGTGGGCTTTCTTCAACGGCCAGGAAGGTTTGCAGCTGTTCCATGAGTTTTAAACTTCATTATTATGCTCCCAATGGTGTCTCTTGGAATGTTAAATATTTTGGAAATCTTCTATCTTACATCATACATTTTCTGTGTTGATTTTATGCATCACTTAACTCATAAAGAAGTCCAAAACAGAATCCAGCACTTTGAAAAGATTTTTATTCATAAATCCTTAAAACTCTTTGGGGGTTGAATATTTCTGATTGCAACTGTGTGTATATATATACAGTATATATAATATTTACACAAGAATTCTCTTTGATCAGTTTCTGGCGGGTTCAGCAATTTCCTCACACCTCTTAAGTCACCCTAGTAAATGGATTCATTATGGTAAATCACCCTAGGTGTCAATTCTTGGCATAGGTTGAACGAATGTGTTTGTCATGAAGCATGCTGATTGTTATCACACAAAGAAACTTATTTTTTTAATTTTCTGAACCTGGATGACAAATTGCCAATTGTTCTAGTCAGATCTTTCATGATGTATATTTATTGTCAACAATTAGGATGTGAATAATAATAATAACAACAACATTTTACTCAACTGGAGCACCTGAGTGAAAAGTAATATTTGTACTACTGTACTTGTGACAAAGAAACTGAAAGAGAGAGAGAGAGAGAGAGAGAGAGAGAGAGAGAGAGAGAGAGAGAGAGAGAGAGAGAGAGAGAGAGAGGTGCAGACAAAGTCACCTTTATCTTGGCATTGCTCACTCTCTGGAGCCTTAAATGAGAAAGTCAAAAGAAAGGGCACAATTTTCTGTCAACATTCTTGAGAATCCCACATGGCTTTTTAGTTTTCTGGGAATACAATACATACAAGTTCTGTAGATAGTGTTTCCCCATAGAAACTAAAAAAGAAATATAACCTCTTGCGTACATATTGATTTGGTCATACAAGAAAATAGACATTAATTACATGATCTTTAACACACCTTTTTGAGCCTACCCCCTTCCAGAGGAAGTATTGCCATGTACAGAAAGATTTCACTTGCTTTTCTGCACATGATAGTCCATTCCACTGGTGTCAGTAATAACCTATTAACTTTGAATTCAGTGGAATACATCGAAAGCCAAATGCAATTAAAATGACATTTAAGCAAATTCTCAGAAGGTTTGTATTTTGCAATTTTACAAGATTGTATTTTGAGCTCTTAGACATGCATGACCTCAAAAATAATATTCTCTACAACTCATGTAGTATATTTTCAGCAATAATGCTAAACAGCATTTGACTTTTATTAGCCTTTTTATAGACATTCATGAAGCTTTTTATTATTTCCAAATTGGTTTACAAAAATGCTGTTTAGCTTATTTTGCTTTAATACATGAACTGTACTGAAATACAGAGTTTTTGACATAGTGACAATTTGTGCATGGTTATTTTGAGAGCGTTGATTGTCCCTGATTCTGCCACAACTCATTTGTTAAATTAATAGTGATTTCTTTCTTATGTAATTAAGACTGGTGCAAATGATTCGTTATTCTTATTCCATTCATCTTCATCACTGAATGATCCCACATGTTTAACTATGCAGAGAAAACCAGTTAGCCATTTATCCAGTCTACTGGTAGTATTAGCCTATTTTATAAATAATAAGACCTAAAATAAGAAAACGAAAACGACATAATAATGTCCTAAAATAAGAAAACGAGAATATTTCTCAGTGAGCTAACATAGGATTATTTCTCAGGGTTCTCAACACTGCATTACTAACAAAATAATAAGTTTGTACATAACCACTTTCTCTGACATATAAGTACATGATCAGAACTTTTGATTTAGTATGAATATAAAATTTCTTTTACATCCAGTTTGACTTGGTGTGTGAAACAGTTAAGATGCTTATGTTCATTTTTCATTTTAACAAAAATACGTTTTTTAAATGTTATTTTTTTACGTTTATAATTGTATGATTATGTTTTCCATAACTTGTCTCTGTATTGGCTCAAAATTAAACAAAATGTTCTAAGGATTTTGCATCCGAGTTTCCCCACATTCAGTTCAGTGAGGGGCCATATGCCAAAACACTTGAGGACATTGCTTCCAATTAGTTGCTTGGCAAATGCGTCACACTTTCTGGCCTACAATATGACCCGGAGGGCTGCATTTATTCTTATAAAGCTCTCCTGGGAAATGCGGACTCTTAAGGGGCATACACATGATATTTTTTTACCTTTGAGTAATGTGCATCTGAGATTGATGGAGCAAGCTGCATTCTCCAGCTGAGCCCAATAATGATGAGAGATTAGGCAATGGGTGGTAACATGGGCTGTTCATTTGTGTTGGTGCCATTTAAAAGTGTTAAGAGTGTATGACACAGACTCACTGTAGCTAGAAGAACAGATTTGGAATTGGCATCTATTCGAGCATAACTGTTTTACCTCTCTCACTCTCTTTCTATCACACAAACCCTTAGAGCTGTTTACTCTACATTTCCTTTCTTTCACCTCCTTTCCTTACTCTGTGGAATATCTTTTCATTGGAACAGGTCACAGGGAGAGAGTAACAATTCTGCAAAGGAAGAGAATGAGTGAGGAAGAGAGAGAAACTTTCTATTTCTTAGTGATAAACTAATCTTATTTAAACCACTCAATAATTTATTAATTTATGTGATTAATGTGTTATATCCTGTTTAGTTGTGCAGCAAGCAATTGACTTAAGTTTGTTTAATCTAAAGCAACTTTTAGTGTTAGCAGGACTAAATAACAGCTAGCACACTTTAAAATAGTTTACTATCATGGTATATACCTAGATATATCCAGGCTTCTAGTAATTCAGCATTAATTAATAATCATTATAAAAAATAGAATGTACCAAATTAATGAATAAATGTACTTACATTAAGGGCAGAAATTCCACATAATTAAAATATGTACATTCAGCAAAAGGTTAATGGGTATATAATGGAAGGTTTATGTTATACTTACAGTATTAAACATAAACATGTACATCTTCAATTTTCTTGTAGTAACATGGAGATTAGATTAATTTCTAAAAACTGTATATTTTTTTTAAGTGAAAATTCTTCACTTAATTTAAAAGGCAAGAATGTTAATCCATGATGTTAAAATAATCCTTGAATTGTTTTTTCAGTGTGGTTGTTACAAGAATACAATAGAATTGTTTGCAAATGTTAAAAATGTTTAACTAATGTTTGTTTTTCAAAAGGTTTATGAATAATCCTGAATGAAAGAAACCTAGTAGAATACAGTGTATATATTATTTTTTGTGAATGCAAGCTACAGTACATAGAAATTTTTTTAGAATATTTTATTGCCTCTTGTCCACACTGCAATTGTGCACTGAAAACAAAGCTTTTTTGCAAATGCCCTGAATGATTTACATTGTACATCTCCTGGGTACATTTTTTGAAAATGGAGGGCTTTTAAACTACGGTTTAAAAAATATCTGTATGTGTGGACAGAGCCACAAGTTTCTCTTTCCCTTTGAAAAGAACTTCAAAGAATGCCAAAAAAAAATAATAAATAAAACACTGTATAGATTACAAAAAAGCTGGTAGCTACAAAATAATTAAGCAAATGATGCACCAGGCCACTCTAGTTACACATAGAACACACAGATTCAAACAGTAGCAGTGGTCTGAAATACAAAGAAATGTTTATTGCACTCTTATGGGGTGAAATCCTATACATACTGTACTGTGAGGTGTCATGTTGGCATTTGTTTTATCATTTAATCTGTATTATTTATACATGGACGTTTTATCTGTTTGGTATTAGCTTCCTGTTTCAGACATATAACTAGTTTCACCTGAGATCTCTCAGTCCACTACAGCATTGCAAACATCAGACTGATGAACCTAATTCAAAGTGATCCAGCGACTATTTAACACTAAAAGAAGAGAGAGTGTTTGAATGCCTGTGTGCTTTCAGAGTACAGCTGCAGGGCATTGGGTTAAGAGTCTGAGAGAGAGCACTAAGATATGCGCATGTTTTTTATGATCATGAACACTGTTAACCTTTAACTCTATGAAGCATTCTTGGTCTCACTCCAGTCCTGAGGTTGTTAGTATTTGATTACTGTAGGAGCAAAGTAGCCTGAAGTGTTCCTAAAGAGTCAAGGTATAAAGGGAGAATATAAATTAGAAATAAAGGGACAATTGTATTTGTGTTTTCATGTATGTTTATGCAAATGTTATGAACATTGTTGCGAGTAAATAAGTGGATGTGTCTGTGTGTTTGTGTGTGTGTGTGTGTGAGTGTGTGAGAGAGAGAGAGAGAGAGAGAGAGAGAGAGAGAGAGAGAGAGAGAGAGAGAGAGAGAGAGTTTCTAAGTCTTCAGATGTTTGGAGTTGGTCCATCGACCTCCCATGTGTGAAAACAGCTCTTTGTGGATATATTCCTCAGTTTGGCTGAGGTTGAAAGACTTGTGTTGTTTTATTCAGCAATTTCTTTCTGAAAGCTCTGCTGTGTGGCTTGCTTCAGCTGCTTGAAGGTTGATCATACTGCATGCTTATCTACCATGGAGATGGTGAGGTTAGGGTTTGCTATCTAATTCACTGATGATGACCATGGAGACCAAGTGTTCCCAGAAGAAGTTCAATGTCTGACAGTTTTGACCTTGTGTTAACATTTGCCTGGTCTCTATGAGGAAAACTGCATTCTTTTTATTAAAACAAGAGGAACACATTGCCAAGAAATGTGTTTCTAAACTGGGAAGTGAATGAAGAAGAGGCAAAAACAGAATGCACACACACACACACACACACACACACACACACACACACACACACACACACACACACACACACACACACACACACACACCCCACACACACACACTTGTATAACATTGTATTAGACATGAACTAAACATGTCTGCACTTTATTCCAAATATAGATCATAATGTTGCTGCCATCAAGGTTTTATTTCATTTATATTGTATTATTAGATTTGACTTTTCTACTTGTAAGTAAATTCTGCTTAATGTAAGTTCTGTTTTTGTCACCAGACAGCCATAACAGACAACGGGCAGTCAACACTACATGTTGTACTATGTATGGTAATGTGTATGACCATGAAAACTTTACATTTCAATTTTAAATTTGAACACACACAAACACACACACACACACACACAAACACACACACACACACACACAGAGAGAGAGAGAGAGAGAGAGAGAGAGAGAGAGAGAGAGAGAGAGAGAGAGAGAGAGAGAGAGAGAGAGCATAAAAGAGAGGGCACAGGGGGGGAAGAAAAGACAAAAATGTACTATTTTTAGGATGACAAAGAAAGGGAGAAACATATGGAATTGCCAAACCAATCCTTTTTGAGATCAGTAGATGAATATGAGATGTTAGAATTGAATTTCTGTTTTTGTTTCCTGATAAATGTATTAAATGTATTAAACAACTTTGATGGCATACAATATTGTATAAACTATTAAACTATTATTGTATAAACTAATAAACTATTGGAACTGATAAACTAAAATACATTACAGGAAATAACACTTAATATTTAGTTGCATATCTCTTTTACAATAATTGCATCATGCCAGAGACCCACTGAAATCACCAGACAAAAACTGGTAGAGTAAACATTCTAAATCCTTCTACTTTTTTACCCAGATAAAGTCCTTTGTTGTATTGGCAGTGTGTTTTGGGTATTTGGCTTACTGCATGATGAATTAAATTGGATACATTTGTCTGTAAATTGGTTTCTGTGGATTTTTTAATTCATTTTGTTGCTACCAAGATGAGTTGCAACACTAACTCTAACACAATTGACCAGTGAGCCTGTATTTGATCATGAGCAGATCCTTTCTTTCTTCACTTTGTAATTCAATTCATTTCAGTTTATTTGTATAGCACTTGACTTTGCCAGTTAGCTCAGCTGGTTAGAGTGTGGTGCTAATAATGCCAAGGTCGTGGGTTTGGAGAATACAGGCATCGATCCCGCTACCTCTCGCATGCTATCCTGCCTCGATGCCTGATGACACCTAAGATAGGCACAGGCTGCCCGTGACCCGAGAAGTTCGGATAAGCAGTAGAAAATGAATGAATGAATGAATGTATAGCACTTTTAACAGCTCACAATGTCTCAAAGCAGCTTTACAGAAGTATTGGAACAGAATAAATTAAGTTGCTATATATCTCTACCCCTACTGAGCAAGCTGGAGGTGATGGTGGCAAGGAAAAAATCCCTGAGATGATATGATGAAAAAACCTTGAAATGGATCCATCCTCATTTTGGTGACACCAGTCAGTGAATAATGTAAATGTAAATAATGTCCTTCCTAAAACAGTTTGTTGGGTCATAGCAAATTCCGAGTTCACCACAGACCCAACACTAGTTTTTTTCCTGCTGAAGTGTTTACCTGATCGCTGATGAAGACCTACCAATGAAGCTGGCTGATGCAACAGTAGAAAGCGTGACAGTCTCCAGATGGCCCCATCCACAGTTATCCCTTGAGTCACTGGCTGTCCATGCAGATCAATCCCCAGCAGAGTGCACACCAGGCAACAGGACTCCTACCAGGGGTAGGGTGTCAGGATCGATGAAGTAAGTCCGGAAGAAAAGGCACTTAGATTTACAACTCAAAACACTGGGCCATGTGTAACTCGACAGAGAGAGTGAGGGGGGTGTAGAGAAAAATATTTGGCATGATTGTATTCATGTGATGTACAATGTGCATTATGTGTAAAATTCAGACAGGGACTCTGGCAAGACCAGCTATGACAGCATAACTAAAAGGGAGAGCCAGAAGGTTATTATAATATATATATATATATATATATATATATATATATATATATATATATATATATATATATATATATATATATAATATATACACACACACACACACACACACACACATATTATATGAATATGTATAAATTTGTTTAAAATATTTATTGGACAATGACATTTGCCATCACACTGTAATATACACACGTGCACAAATAACGTTACACAATATAACCTTTACAACACACATTTTTGGTCTCAGCTTCCACTCTCTCTTTTAGCGAGTAACAAGTAGTATGTGGTGGTGATGACCATATTTGTTTAAGAGGTGCTAAAACGACTAACCTTACGATTACGAGTCAGACTCTCGGCTTACTTGTTTTTTTTAGTAAAGCAACAAACAAACAAACAAACAACTTAACTACTTCTTAATTGGGACAAATGGATATATATATATATACCTTTCAAAAACCATCATTCTGTATGATTTACTGTATATGCTGCTTCCCTCATGGAGCCCGGGAAGTCAACATTTGTTGGTATTACTATATTTAATTTGTGGAGACACTTTAATCCCTAACAAATAATTTTTAAATGTTTTTATTCTTTGTTATTCAAAGCTTTTTGAGCTTTGTTATTTCAGTTCTTTATTCAAAAGAGGGAGCAAAAGAAATAACTTTATAATTAAATATATTCCAATATATTGTGTTTTAATCTTATATTAATGTGTTACATAGAAACATACACAAGCAAAAATAAAGGTTGTTCCCATAAAGCTCATTCCAGCAAGATCATACTGGTTAACCAGCTACACCCGCCCCGTTTTGCTTGAAAACACCATGGCCTCACAATTAGTTGTTAAATAATTTTAATATTTTTTAATTATTTCTGTGAATACATTAGTATTTTTGTCTAATGTATTTTTTTTAATATATCTGAAACATCTTAATGAAAAATCATAATAATATTCCTACATTTAGGTAAACCATCACTTTCTGGTTCCGAATCAGGTGGTCCATACTCTGCATTATTTTGTGTTCCACCAGTTTTAATGCACATTTTTTAAATTAATAGCTTCCTAAATTGCTTCATGCACATTACAGCAGAGAAAAAACACTGCGTCCAGGGACTGGGTTTGACTAAATGAATCTTACATTGAAAAATATAGAAGAACAATGAGTTAAAGCAACCCAGGAGTGTCAGACTCCAGTCTGGAAAGCCCCAGTCCTAAAGAGAAATCTGTTTCCATTTTTGAATACAACAAAGAGTTAAGAGTTACCTTATGAGAATCTAAACATCAGACCTATGGGATATCTCAGCACTCCTTTCCTATTACACTATTCCTTCAAAACTGTGCCGTATTAAAGTGCATTCTAGAAAGTGAGCATAAAACTCTGTAGAAGTGAGTCAGCACTAGTGCTGGTTTGTGAGATTTCCCTCCCACCTTTTTATTCCACAGTCATTTAAGGTCATTGTAATGACAGTAAAGTAAAGTAAAGTTTATCGTTCTAATTATTTGCTTTTATTTTCACTCCTGTAAGCACCGTTTAAAACCAAAATTGTACCTGGCTATCTATAGACCATTGGTCTTCATATTAAATTACATTAACATTTATTCGTTTGGAAAATTCTCCTGTAAAATGACATACAAGGCAGACTGAATCAAAGCAAAGCTACAGTAAGTGTGTCCCCTTGCTGCATCCTAGAGCCTGGGTCAGTTTAACACCACATAAACATATTTTGTTGGGATGGTTTACTCATTTCTGGGGTGTGTGATAAAATACATATGATACTCACTTGCTATTGGATAATGTCACCAAGATACTGTAGGTTTGTACCAAGAACTACCAAGAATGAAATGACAATCATTTGGTTTAATTCTGAAGATTATGGGTTCTTGTTTGAATTTCTAAAGACTTCTTCCATGTTACTTCAAAGGTATTTTTTCTCAGTGCCTTGGTCACCCCTCTCTTGATCATTAGGGAGCTAAATCTCCATGTGGATTTCTTTAAACCATTGTGATAACGTCTATTGTATATTTTGGCACATGCGGATGCCAACTCTGTCTGACAGAAAAGCTGGACTATGACTGGAAAAAACCTGGAAAAAAACTAAAAAAAACTTCCCAACAACCACTTTGCCAACAAGCAAAGGGAAACCTCCATTAGGCCAATGGAAGAGCTTTAGAGAAGGCTTTGTTGTTTGTGAAGTAAGGTTATGCATAGTCCCTAACATTATGAGCAGAAGCTTCTGCCTACCTGATTTTAAGAAAATAGACACTGCAAAGCCTTATCTTACCTAATTATGTTTGTACTTAGCACTTCCCTTTGTGGCAGTTATTAACCCTGCTAAAAAATACAGCATTGCTGGTTCAGCATAAGGTATATTTTGCATGCTGTGTCCAGCTTGGGATGGTGGTATGCTGGTCCAGCATTAGGTGCTGGTTGCTGGTGTGCTGGCCGACCAGCCTGGGATGCTGGTGTGCTGGCCGACCAGCCTGGGATGCTGGTGTGCGGGCCGAACAGCCTGGGATGCTGGTGTGCGGGCCGAACAGCCTGGGATGCTGGTGTGCGGGCCGACCACCCTGGGATGCTGGTGTACTGGCCGACCAGCCTGGGATGCTGGTGTGTGGGCCGACCAGCCTGGGATGCTGGTGTGCTGGCCGAACAGCCTGGGATGCTGGTGTGCGGGCCGAACAGCCTGGGATGCTGGTGTGCTGGCCCGAACAGCCTGGGATGCTGGTGTGCTGGCCCGAACAGCCTGGGATGCTGGTGTGCGGGCCGACCAGCCTGGGATTCTGGTGTGCTGGCCCGAACAGCCTGGGATGCTGGTGTGCGGGCCGACCAGCCTGGGATTCTGGTGTGCTGGTCAACATATGTTGTCTTTTGGATGCTAATTTAATCCCAGCCAGACCACAACAAAACCCATTTGTTACATATCACATCTCTGAGTGCATATTCTATGTTAAATAAAGACCAAGACAATTTCCTAGAGAATTGCAATTCACTTTTTAATAAAGAAAAACAATGAGAAGGACAATCACATTTGCCATCACACTGTAATTTACACACGTGCACAAATACCGTTACACAATATAAGCTTTACAACACACATTTTTGGTCTTAGCATCCGCTCTCTCTTTTAGCGAGTAACAAGTAGTATGTGGTGGCGATGACCATGTTTTTTTAAGAGGTGCTACCCGGAGTCGTTTGCCTTTAGACAACTCCTGCTCTATGTTTTCTTTATTCTCTGAAAAATTATAGAAACAAAATAAGAAACAAAACTATATATCACTCATTTGTTCATATTGTGCAGTGAACGAGTTACAGTACGATAAAACAGCTACTGCTAATGTTACATACTGTACCTTTAAGCATTAGTATTTGTGTCCTGAAGAAGTTTTGATTCAATCGTACCCAATAAACCTGAGTTTGGTCAAACATGTCATAGTTAAAGTCTTCAATTTCGCTAGTAATTTGCAGCCGTCATCCAGGTACCTCACGTATGCAAACTTTCTGATTCCCAGTGATCAGCAGATTCGTCGTGTAGAAGCGGAAGCTTTTTATTTACCCCAAAACAAAATCCTAATTACGGTGGCAAAAACATGATGATCTGGAACACGTGCACTTATACTAATTTCGATAAACACTGTAAAGTATATAATGTAGTCGATAACATT
Organism: Tachysurus fulvidraco; assembly: GCF_022655615.1. Classification (NCBI taxonomy): domain Eukaryota; kingdom Metazoa; phylum Chordata; class Actinopteri; order Siluriformes; family Bagridae; genus Tachysurus; species Tachysurus fulvidraco. The sequence goes on from NC_062539.1 coordinate 10,791,697, forward strand.
GTGAGATTTATTTTTGGAAAGTGCAGGAACTACATTTACATTCGTGAACATAGTTGCTTTAAAGGTTGCATAGCAACGCTGACTAAAAAACAAACAAACAACTTAACTACTTCTTAATTGAGACAAATGGATTATATATATTATATATAATTTCAAAAACCATCATTCTGTATGATTTATATGCTGCTTCCCTCATGGAGCCCGGGAAGTCAACATTTGTTGGTATTACTATATTTAATTTGTGGAGACACTTTAATCTCTAATGAACGATTTTTAAATGTTTTTCTTCTTTGTTATTCAAAGCTTTTTGAGCTTTGTTATTTCAGTTCTTTATTCAAAAGAGGGAGCAAAATAAATAGTACACTTATAATTAAATATATTCCAATATATTGTGTTTTAATCTTATGTTAATGTGTTACATAGACACATACAGTACACAAGCAAAAATAAAGGTTGTTCCCATAAAGCTCATTCCAAAAGATCATACTGGTTAACCAGCTACACTGTTGATAACACCATGACTGTGCTGGCCACCGATCTATACCAGCACTATACCAGCACTGACCAGCATTATACCAGCGCTATACCAGCATGAACCAGTAAAAACCAGCCTGGACCAGCATGGAATTCATGCTGGTTTATGCTGTATTTTTCAGCAGGGAGAGGCCTCTTTTCTTCAATGAATGACTTGAACCATGAACTTAATTGAAGCTCAGACTATACCATTGTAACCAACAGTATTGCAAATGAACATGCTTTATATAGCTCCGCTGCTAATTTTTCTTGACTTAAAGGTGCTAACCATGTTGACAACAACTAGGTTATGACTCATTGCTCCCACACTCATTCGACAGTTAACTGTGGCTATGTAGCACACCATGATAAGTACCTGTTAATATGGCGATGACAATTTTGTCCTCGTCTAAGTATTTGCTTATCATGAATGATGAAATTACTTTAGTTCCTGGGTGATTCAACTACAGTATGTGGCATTACTTTCATTTTTGTCATTATTGAAACAAGTTGAGCACTTAATTTTCTTCTTTATTGGCCCATCAAACACAGCATTCACCATGTCATCATCCTCCGTTTCACCACCCATTTCAGTGTTTAGGTTAACCTAAACACTGTATCCTACTAAACTTAATGTTTAGTAGGATACATTAAGTCCAACACTTTCATTGGCACGTCCTATCAATTGCTACCTCTAGTCACCACTAAGGCTGAGGCACAAGTTACATTAAGTAACATAGCCAATAACCCAAGCCAAATACACAGACAACATTCTAAATGTGAACAGAAACGGTAAATATTGATGTAGTCTATTGAAACCGGAACAATCATTGCCTCGGGGGAGAAAATACATTTTTCGGGACTGACTATTCAAAATAAGGCAACTCTTGGATGGCAAAGATATTTTTGATGCTATTGAGCATCAGCAGGAGTTACCCAAAGCAGAGATACTGTACATAGTTTAAAAAGCGGTTGGCTTCTAGAAATATCTAGTAAAACCATTCCTCTAGAAGCGCAATTTTAAGATCAGGCAATGATGTAGGATGCGAAGTCCTGGCTTGCAGTCTCCACACTAATTCATCCCAAATATGTTATATTGGGTTGAGGTCATGACCCTGTGAAGGTCAAGTCAAGTTAAAGTCAAGTTTTTCCTCATCAAACTCAATCATCCATGTCTTCATGGACCTTGCACTGTGCACTGATGCACATTCATGTTGGAACACATGTTGGTCCCACACTTTTCCAGCAAACTTGGGAGCATGAAATTGTCCAAAATGTCTTGGTATGCTGAAGAATTAAGAGTTAATTTTACTGCTAATTAGGGACCAAGCCCAATCCCTGAAAACAACTCCACATCATAATCCACCTCTATCAGACTTTACACTTGGCACAATGCAGTCAGTAAAGTATCATTCTCCTGGCAACCGCCAAACCCAGACTAGTCCATTAGATTGCCAGTGATAGAGACATGATTCGTCACTCCAGAGAACGCACCTCCAAAACTCTAGAGTCCAGAGGCGATGTGCTTTACACCACTGCATCTGACACTTTACATGGCACTTGGTGAAGTACAGTAAGGCTTGGATGCAGCTGCTTGACCATGGAAATCCATACCATGAAGCTCACTACGCGCTGTTCTTGAGCTAATCATAAGGACACATGAAGTTTGGTGGTCTGTAGCTACTGACTGCATACTATGCACCTCAGCATGAGCATGTGCTGACCCCGCTCTGTGATTTTATGTGGCCTACCGCTTTGTGACTGAATTGAAGATGTTCTCAAATGCTTCCACTTTATACAATACTACTAATGAAATATTTAGTAGTGAGGGAATTTCACGAATAGACTTATTGCACAGGTGGCAACTTATCACAGTACCATGCTTCATTTTATAAACGAGCGCCTGAGAACAAACCATTCTTCCACAAATGTTTATAGAAGCAGTTTACATGTCTAGATGCTTGATTTTGATACAAATTTGGCTATGGAAGTGATCTGAACACATGAATTCAATGATTTAGACAGATGTCTCAAAACTTTTGGCAGTGTATGTATGTCCAAACATTGTTAAAATTGTTTTATGGCCAAAGGTTAAAAGGTCATCCTAAATTTTTTTATTTCAGCCTAATATTATCTTGAAGTGTATTTTATTGAAGCATTCAAGTGCTCACTGATGGAAATTTGTGTGTACAACTTGAGTGTTCATGGCAATTACAGACCAAAGCCATCTTCATTGTTTCTAAGTGGTACCATCCACATTAATATCATGTATATTTAGTCTGGCCTTGTGAGGCCATTCTCAGCAGTAAGTGGATTCCAAGAGAACTCTATCCAGAATTAGGGCACCAAGATGGATCAGGCAGGTCCAGAGAGTTAGGGTATCTCAGGAGTAACATCTGTAGCTTAGCAGACAGACAGACAGACAAACAGAAAAACAGAGAGAGAGAGAGAGAGAGAGAGAGAGAGAGAGAGAGAGAGAGAGAGAGAGAGAGAGAGAGAGAGAGAGAGATTATAAGGTGACACCAGGAAAAAATACAAAACATAAAGCAAACAACACCTCAAGAAAACAAGAACAGGCAGTCAGCAAGCAACAAGTCAAGAGCAAAATCCAAAACACAGAATGGCTAAAGTATGGCAAAAACAAACAAAGCCTTAATATCTCAACTGTCTTAACTCACAAACCTAGGGCAAGGGTATGACTTGAGTCATGACTTGTGGTGTATGCTGACAAGTAGAAGTCATGGTGGATTCCACTGTTGGTGCAAAACAATTGTTCAATTTCTTAGATTTATTAGGTAATTGAATAAATTAAGTGGGAAATGTGGCCTCAAACCAGGCTGTATGAAATAGAATTGGACTTTTGAAGCTTTTGCTAGAGTCTAAAATCTTCTTATGAATGCACAGTTCTAATAGGAATAACAAGACTGAAAGATAATGATACAAAAGAACCAAGATTTAAAGATTTTGTTTAAAGTAATATAAATTCTTCTATCCACATTTGCTCAATCTGTTGTGTTTTGCATTTGTCTAACAATCAAAGCAGACTCAAACCCTTATGATAATAACATTTTCGGCTTCTCTTTCAGTACATCAAACACAATTTGAGCTGATTAAAATATTTGTCCCAGATATCTACATTTCCACCATGCTCTTTAGTCATCTTTTGTATTGTATCTTCATGTACAGTACTCATTAACTCAATTCTTAGTGTGGTTGGTGCCAATACCACTTTCTTCTACGTAACCTGTCACTGCTGTCTATCTGATTATGATCAATGCCATTTCATCATGCCACATTTGAGTTTATGATACATGCTCTCTCATGTATTTTTGAAAATGAGTTAAAGCTGAGCACTCTCCAAGGAACACAATCTTTAATTAAACCTTCTCTTTTCCTCACTTTTTTCTCATTTACCCTCTCTATTGCTTTTGCTGTCTTAATCTCACTCATTTTCTCTTTTGCTCTCTCTCTCTTACATGCACTCTCACTCAAGTCCCCCTCCCTTGTTCATCTTCTCAACTGCTGTAGGGCTTGCAGCTCATTTGAATGTTCCTCTTTGGCTGATGCCTGGTTGGTTGCGATTGCTCTCGTCTGCTGTCGCAATATTATTTGGTGCTGAATGATTCGCATGTTTATCGCTTTTGATTGCCTGGGCCTCCATTAGGCTCCCGTGCTTCTGCCGCAACACACACAGATCAATTTTTCTGGCATGGCTTGCTGTATTGGGTACGAGAAAAATAGAAATGCAAAAAATAGAAGAACGCTTTTTGGTTTGTGAACTGCATTCTTTTCCAGTAGATGAGTTTGCTGAAAGACTCTGTGCCGGCTGACCAATCTTAGCTCTGTTGTGCGCTGTCCCTGTTATTTGTGATGCAGTTTAAATGCTGTCTTAGGGGAGCACCCCATAGATACCAATTACATCCACTCAAGAAGGGCAGGCAAGGAGGAAAACGAGAGGCATGGAATGAGGGATAAAGAGAGGAAATGGAAAAGAAAAATGGATAGAGCATTGAGTGGGAGGGAGAGAGAGGAAAGAATGGAAGCAGACAGAAATTGGAGAGAGAAATTGGAGGAGAGATTCCGTCTGTGAGCGTAATAGTCTCCTGCTGTCTGACTCTGGGGAATGCTCCTGCTGCAGAGAGTGAGAGAGTTTGAGAGAGAGATATGAGGCAGATGAGGAGATGTGTGATAGAACAGGCTGGAGTGTGTGTGCGTGTTTGTGTGTGTGCATGTACGTGTGAGGGGTACATGCATAAGCAGGCAATCAAGGAGCACGTTAAAAAGGGCAGAGCTGTGAGAAAGTGTGCAACACACAGCGAAAATGAGATGAAGCAGTACAAAACAGAGAACTACTGACAGTCTTGTGAAAAGATGGCGGAAACAGGAGCAGGGGAGCTAGAGATGAAGCTGGGGGGAGTGTGAGAGAATGAGAGAAGAGGGGGAGAGACAGAAGGGCAGGGAGAGAGATGTGTTCCTGAGGCAAGCAGCACGTTCAAAGATTTTTCTTTTACTTTCAGCTTTTGTGTTTTGTGTGTGTGTGTGTGTGTGTGTGTGTGTGTGCGTGTGTGTGTGTGTGCACATGCACCAGCTAGAAAGATAAATATTTCATTTAGTTTGAAATGAGCTTTATCTTCTTCCACATCTTTTTGATCTTTCATTGGTTGATTAACCTGAGTTCATGTGTGCCTGAATGAAGAATTGGGTGATTATGCAAGTAGAGTGTATGTGTTTGCTTTTAAGGGTGTGTGTAGGTGTATGGGCAAGAGTAAAAGATGCAGTTCTTGGAGGCAGATAAGCATGTACTGTATTTCTCAAAACACATTTTTAAAACATTATATTAAATCCTGCATTGTATTGGGTCAAAATGGCACAGATCTTTGTATCTTGTCTTAAAGACTTATTACCACTGCACAATTTCATTATTTTAATCAGTATCAGGAAGCAGGTGATATTGGTTACATACTGAGAACTTATGAAAAATATGATCAGTCTATTTAGCTCATTTGGTAAGAGGGACAACTAATCCTAATGCTCAGTAACCTTTAAAAACGTCACTGTCAGTCATCACTAAATTAAAGGGGGATATTTTGTCTAAACAATTCTTGTTAACCTGCTGTGATGTTTTCCTCATGCATCGTGGCATGATGATAACTATCAGGATATCTAGAATCTATGAAAATATCTAGAGGATAACTAGAAAAATATCAAACATTAAATGTGTGTGTGTGTCTGTGTGTGTCTGTGTGTGCATGTGCCTGTGTGTATGTGTGTAAACTTTTATTAAGTAGAACAGCAAAGGTTTACTTTACTAAGTGGAATGTTTCTGTGAATGAAAAATCTGAAGCCTGTCAATCAAACAGGATCATCTGGCCTGACCCTAATTACCTTTGAGTCCAGTTCATTATCCTTAATTACTGTTAATGCCTGCTGAGCTGAGGTGTGTGTGTGTGTGTGTGTGTGTGTGCGTGCGTACGTGCATGCGCGTGCGTGTGTGATTTAAAGTGACAGGGAAGGAGCATGTTTAGTTTGATGGTTCACATTTTTCATCATGTAAGTTGAGTGAAAGTTGACTCACTCATTCAACATCTTCATCTCGTCATAAGTTCACAATCATAGTTTAGATCTAGTTATGTATGTATTGATGAGCTTAATGTATGTATTGATGTGTGTGTGTGTGTGTGTGTGTGTGTGTGTGTGTGTGTGTGTGTGTGTGTGTGTGTGTGTGTGTGTGTGTGTGTGTGTGATGTTAGGGTTGTGTCAGCTTGGGGTCAAGCTTTGGGTCACCATAGTTCTCCTGGTAACCTCCTTCTGTCTGGTTGCTAAGCAACCCCCTTCTTTTGCTCTGAAATGATTTAATTTATGGTTTAGCTGCTTTCCTTCCTTCCCCTATTTCTTCACCTTTCCATGTCACGCTCTCTGTCTTTCTCCATCTCACTCTGCCTCAGGTCCCTCAGGATCAGGCTCTCGCTTCTCCTTTCATTAATTTATTAAAAAACTCATACTGGCTTCTAAATGTGTGTGTTTGTGTGTAGACCTATACTTACATTACAATTAATACACTGTTAATATAGTTCATATATTATGCTCAGTTACCCTCAATTTGTGAATTGCAAGAATTAGCAGATGGTATTGTGGTTGTATTATTTTTATTTTTAAAAGTGTTGTTAATTTGTGGCTTTATTATAAAGCCATTCGGCAATTCTCACTATTAGGCAATTTTCTATTTTTATGGCTATATCAATGTTCAACCATTGCAGGCAATTAATAACGTAAATTTAGTATTTTATTGCAATTTTAGTCGTTTAATTGTTGCTTTGGGATTAATTGTAAAGGCATTTATGCAAATTAAGTTGATATCTTGAGAAAGTATATAAAGAATATCTTGCAAAATTACTGGTCATAAAGCAGATGCAAAATCAGCTGGAGTAAACATAAATACCGGAGTACTGTACATAAAAAGGGGATGTGGTAGCCTAGTGGTTAAGGTGCTGGACTACCACTCTGAAGGTTGTGAGTCTGATTCCCAGTGCCACTTCTGGGCCCCTGAGCAAGGCCCTTAACCTTCAATTGCTCAGTTGTATAAAAATGAGATAAAATGTAAGTCACTCTGGATAAGGGCGTCTGCTAAATGCTGGAAATGTAAATGAGTTAACATCTACACCAAATTAACCTGTGGCTTTATTAATGTTTCAGGCCTCATATATGACCTTTTTCAGCAAGCTGAGCAGTATCTTTTACAGCTTTGTTTATAAAGCTTATCTCAAACACATACAGAATCATAATAGAAACATCAAATGCAATGGAACTTCACAGTACATTTTATATGATGCAATCAGTATCAGAGATAATTAACAATTTCTCTTCAAATAATACACCAAGTGAAACAACAAGGATATATACTGTATTATGTTTAGAATTATCACAGCAAGAGAGAATGTACTGCTTCCTCCTCATTCAATAGAATGCTTTTGATTCTGACTTATTTATGAAAAATATATTATTACAGAATCATTTTGGCTTTAAATAAATGATGAAATAAGTACGGTTATCTTTTTTTGAACCCTAATCCACTGTATTTATGAGATATCACGGTGTCATGTGGCAGGGTTGAAATACGGAGGCGGATGCATATGCAGGTAGGTTTTATTAAAGCCGGTAGAAAACAATCCAAAAAAGGCACATTCAAAATTCAATAAACAGGCAGCGGTCAGCAAATGGACATGAACAGGCAGGGGAGAGAAATCAGGAAAAAGAAACTGAGGTGAAAACTACGAGAGCAAAACATCAAAAGAGCTAAAGCTAGGACAAGACATGATTTAAAAAGACACATGTATTAGTTTAAAAAGAAAGAAAGAAAGAAAGAAAGAAAGAAAGAAAGAAAGAAAGAAAGAAAGAAAGAAAAGAAACAACTGAACACGAACAGAAAGCGTGCGGAAGTGAAGTCGTGGCTCTCAGCACCAAACCACAAAGATGAGAATCATGACACAGACTGTAGCTGCTATTACTGAAGATATATTTAGTCTTCACAAGAGTGATTTTGTTCTCTCCTAAATAGGCATACAGAGTAATAGCAGGCAAAAGCAGTTTTGTTGGATTTCATGTGAATGAATTTGTATGAAACATCCTTAGACTCACAGAATAGGCCATGTTTGTTAGGTATAGTAAAATTTTAAACTTAGTGTTTGTGCCTCATGGTGGCAAAGTGATGTGTATCTGTGTTTGAGAAAAGTACGAGAGGGAGAGAGTGGGGTGGGTTGTGATTTATAAAGCAATCTCTTATCTTACTCTGTAATGGACCTCTCATTTCTTTAAATGGATTATTGGCAGGATTTCTCCCAACTGATGTCAACTTCACGTTTGCCATCTCTTTTCTTCTCTGTAAAATGTGTTGATGTGGTAGATGTTGTTGGTGTGGTACAAAACTCCATCTCTCGCTCATTTTTGATGGATATATTGTAAGTGGGGGTTGTCTTAGGTCATTCTCTCTCTCTCTCTCTCTCTCTCTCTCTCTCTCTCTCTCTCTCTCTCTCTCTCTCACACACACACACACTATTTTCAGCCCGCTGGGTGGTGTTGCGAGCATAACAGTGTTTGACAGGCAGAGAAAAAAAACATCAGCTGGGAAAGAATGAAAAAGAATAAATGGTATAAAAAAGGGGTCACAATTCAATGCTGACAGTTGAAAGCAGGCACAGACCTGTTATATGTGGCTTATTGCTTTGTGGGTCAGTAAAATTGTGTTATTTCTCTCATTAATTGATTGTGGTTCTGCTTGGTATGTTATTCAATCACAATTTTGAATTTGTGAGAGCATTCTTTCTCCTTGAGTCTTTAGAGCCTGTTTTAAAGGGGATTGGCACTACATTCTGTTAAATATTTAGGACATTTTTAAGGACTTTCTGAAGTCTGTAGTGGGTGGTCTTTACTGCTGAAATTGCTGAAACAGCTAATTTCTATAGCCACTGCCCTCCAATAATGGTCAGACTTTTTGAGAACTCAAAATCATTTATAGGCAAAAAAGATTTTTGTTCATATTTTTTCTTTTCTAATAATAATGAATAACAGATTAAACCAGACTTCATGAACACATCTTTTGGTTTCAATAAAAACTAGCCTGAACTAGCATGTTCCCACGAGTGAAAAGGAAAACAATATGTACATATGAAAACAATTATGTAAATGCTGATTAGAGGTAATCACTATAACAAGGAGTAATTCTAAGCATAGTGAAATAGTGAATAGATTTCCCCCTTGGTATGTAATGCTTCACCATCTTAGAAGATGAGTTTTTAGGAGACTTTGTAAATATCACAGTTATATGCATCATCTTAGTAAACCTTCAGTGATTTTTGTAGAGTTCTATTTGTAGAGTGACTATTTAAGTGCTTCCTAAAGGGGATCTTTTCTGTACACTTTCTGATGTAGAAGCAGTAATAGATTTACAGTAATTGTATAGTTTTATAAAGATGGAAATAGGGTTTTATTACATTATATTATTTTACTGTATTGTAGTCTTACCTTGAATTGATAGAATCCTGATCTCTGAATAAATCATGTTTAAACATAAAGCAATACATAGCCATGTTAAGTTACTGATTATTTAATGTTGAATTACTTAGGAAATATTATGGATGTAGTAATAGCACTGTTACTTTTGAGTTTAGTAGGAATAAGCATTTAATAATAGAATGAAGCCTATAGGTGGGCTAAGAGATTGTAACAATGTTATCTGCCTTACGCATTGTGTTTATGGACTGTTTTCCTGCTAATTGCCTCTATTCTATTTTGGACTTATGCCTTTTTTTCCTGACCTTGCAAATGTTTTTCATTCTTTGCCTTGTATTTTAATAAACCCCACAAATGGATTCAGCATCTTCTGCCTCCAACGGATCTTTACAGAGATCTTCTTTCTGGCTTCTGTGATCAGTAGTGGAATTGTCACTTCTCATCACACCTTTAATTACATACAGTCCTTGATTAGAAAAGAAAATAACTTTTGTATCCCCAAAGTAAAATATTTTCTGTACACACAACTGTAATATAATATACAGTTATAATAGAATAGAATAATAGAATTGCCATATATTAAAGAAATTTTAAAATCTCAATATTCGGACCCTTAAGATTCGGAATCTGGTTTTGTGTTTATTTTCCTGCTTAAACGTACCAAACCAAAGCAGTAGATTTTTTTGTGGCATTGTGAATAGATGGGTTGAATGTGCTAGCTTTGCCAGATCTGTTAATATGTATAGATATGTATGCTGTGTTGCTAACTTGAAATGTGTGTGTTCATGAAACACACACACACACACACCAACAACAAGCATCATCACCAAAAACAGGCTATGTATAGCACAGCTATTTTACCTTTAATTGCTGCTGCATTCCATTTGGCTCTTTAGCATCATTAAGCTAATGGTGAATATTACACAGCAGTTTTGCTCTTGGCACAAATGAAGACTTTTTAAAATGATTGAGGGAATGGGGAGGCTGCTGCAGAAGTGAGTAGGATAAAAGAAAAGATTGAGGTGGTAGATGAAAAGGACAGTGGGCTGAAAGGGTGTGTTTGAGTGTGCTGTTTAAGATGGAAGAGTTCAGAGAAATTATGGGGCAACAGGTGGTTGTCATCCTCATTCATTCTTTCATTTTCAGGATTGCAGAGCTGGAGATATCTCTATAGCACTGGGTTTAAGTTGGGAATAGATCCTTGAGCCATTGCAGGTCATTATGCAATATAAACTTTATATACTCATACACACACAGGGCAAATGAGCATAGCTAGTCCACCTACTGGCATGCATCTAGAAGGTGGTAGGAGGCCAGAAAACCCAGAGCAAACCTACAGTACACGGACAAGAAAAACATGTGCTGTCTCCATGCACCACCTTGTTTCTTATAATGGGTGTTTATTAGTGAGGAAAGAAACTGATTAAAAGACAGAAAACCAAAGTGAAAAAGCTGGAAGTTTGCTTGATGTTAAAATGCGCTGCTTTACAGTAAAGTTAATGTGTTTGTGTGTGTGTGTGTGTGTGTGTGTGTGTGTGTGTGTGTGTGTGTGTGTGTGTGTGTGTGTGTGTGTGTGTGTGTGTGTGTGTGTGTGTTTGTAAGAGAGAGAGAGAGAGAGAGAGAGAGAGAGAGAGAGAGAGAGAAAACACAAATTTGAGTGCAAATTAACCTTTCTATTAATTACCAATTATTTTAAACTTTTATCCCACCTTGTTGCTATCAGATAAACATTACCTAAATAGTAAACTCTGTAATACAATTATGATTTAAAACATATGGCTCATTAGAGAAAATGAGCCAAACAATTTTACTACATTTAGAATTAACCCTATTGATCTGAAGAAAGTTAGGGGTTAACGCTTTTAGTGCCATTGATGTAGGCCAGTTCTGATCAGTCTCAGATAGTACAATTTAAGCTGTTAGCTAGATAAATTGGCCAAATAAATGGTTCACTGCATCACTCACATACACACTTTGAGTCCCTCAGAAGTGAACCTGGTGGCTGTTTATTCTCAGATGTGACATTTCAGTATTGAACTGAAGAGAAGTGAGTCAATGCATAGTGTTTTTTTCCTGCAAACTACCACATCGCTTGTCTGCCTGGTTCAAGCTTATTTATTTCATTAATGTATTTAGTTGTTAAAAAAATATTACTCATAGTTTACACACCCAAAAAGTTGATTCTGGGTGGTTTAGAGTTTGCACAGTCAAAAAGCATTTTCACAACTGGCTTGAGATTTAGTTCACAACCTTGTGCATTTTCTCTCATAGACATATACGAACATGGCTCTGGAGTGGGTGTATCTGGTGACCAAACAACCTGACCCAACAGACCAAAGAACCAGCCATTTTAAAATGATGTATAATGGCTTTTCTCTGAAACCGGTGAATTAAAGTGGCTTACACATAGGGTTTGTAGTACAAAACAGAGCACAGTTTTAATGAGGGGATCTGATAGCTGATCAGAAGGTCATGAGTTCTAATCCTAGCTCCACTGCTGGGCCCCTGAACAAAGCCCTTAACCCTCAATTGCTCAGTTGTATAAATTGAAATAAAAAAAAAGTAATTCACTCTGGATAAGGCTGTCTGCTATATGCCAGAAATGAAAAAGTGGAAATGTAAAAGCTGGGACCGAGAATCACACCAGGGTACCGAGCCACTGTCTATCATTTGGAGGTGAAGTGGGTTCGGTACTTGTGATGGAACTGTGTCTTAATTCCCATGAATTTGAACTCGTAATGAAGTACAATTAGAAATAAAGTAACCTGTGCATGTGTTTAAGAAGATCACAACATCATTAGTTTTCACAATACACATGCACCATGAAAAAAGGGAATGTTGTGGGACACAGAAGAGATGAGTTGCTTTACTGTGCATAATAGCACCAAAATAATAATAATAAAAAAAGCTATGCTTTATGTTTCCCATGCCAGTTTCAGATAAGCTAAGATCAATTCAAAGGCACATGGCATTGATAGAATCAAGTCAGTCTGAAACCAGATCAGTGTTACAGGGAGTGTCAGGACAATCACACAAATCATACAAATCCATGTTTTTCACTTAAACTGATAAATTAGAACAGCTAAATCAAAAGTAATGATAAGCTAGTGGAGCTGTGACTGTCCATCTTGAGGAGTGACCGAGCTAACAGAATCATAAACAGGTGCATTCTGTCCAATGAGAGGATAATTTTCTCACATGTGACTTGCATAAACGCCTTGAAATTTTGCGAACCAGACCAAGAAAAAAAATACCTTGAAAAGCATTTTACAAGACAGTTTAAGTTTCCTATTTCAAAACAAAGCAATATGATGGGGCCAATAAATAAAGATGAAGAATGTAGGAAAGAAAGAGAGAGGGGAAAATAAATGATGGAGTAGGAAAGCCCAGAGAGGTTAAACAGGACTAGAAGGAGAACCTAGGGAGCGAGGCACAGATGCGTGGAGGCGACAAGTAGGATAGTAGAACGAAGGATTGGGCGGATGGATAGAGATGAGGGGGAAAGAACATGGAAATAGCTGTTTTTCACTGTCTGCTTTTGAGATGATATTTATCACACACATGCACACACAAAGATACAAAAACAAAGAAAGACTCCACTAGACTCTTTTCTTTGTACTTTAGTAATTCTTTCTTTATATTCCTTGATTTATTATTATTTTTTTACTTTGAATTCAGAGTTGATTTCAAGCATGGCATACCTCAGTAACTATGGGCATGCATTCAAATGAGAGTGATGTAGAGGGTTTGTCATTTGACTGTTAGGTGGAGTTTTGCATAATTTTGGCTTTGAACTGTTTTTCTTGGGCAAAATATGCCTGAGTGTGGAGCAGTAATATGTTTAGTGTTACTGTCTTACAGTTTCATGTAACCACAATCAAATTTATGTAAATTATGTTAAATGCTGCAAATACTGTGGATTGCCATTTGAGAATATTAAGTATACATAATTCAACACAAAACCCAAAATTGCAAATAAAAAAATGAACAAATATCATACAAACTGCACAACCATTATTTCATAACATTGATATATCTCATGGCCACTATACACTGTATATACAATTAATTGTTGAAAAAATAATATAATAAATGTATAATATCAGGTTTTTTTCCTAGAAAACTATTTTAATTGGCAAAATTGCAAGCACATGTTTCTCCTTTTAAACTACAAACAGTGAAGACACACGTCATTGCTTTCTATGATAACTTTACTCTTAATTGACTCATTTAAATCAAAGAAGCTTTGGCTGAATAAACATTGATGACATCACAGAAAGTGTCTTGGCCCAAATCTGTGATGATTTAACAGAGTCTGGGTTAATTTGCATTAATCTTAAATTATCATTAATAAGTATCACGGGGCGGCCCAGGCGGAGAAAGGATTACGATGAGGCCCGGGGGGTTGGGCGAGAAGCATCTCCACAGGAGCAGGGGGAGAGAGAGGAGAAAAGAAAAAAACAAATCTTCAACAGGGAAACAAGGATAGGAAAATAAATAAATAAATAAATAAATAAACAATCCAGTCCAACCAGCCGAAACCAGGAAGTTGAATCTGTGTCCCGCACAGGAACAGGAAGGAGGCGAGGTCATAGGCACCAAAAAAAACCAAGAAACCCGACAGAAAAACAAAAACCAAAGAAAAATCTGCTCCTGAAGCCGTTGGGTCACGTGAGCTTGGGGAATTTGTTTTTAACTGATTTGTTTAATTTGTTTAAGCTGATTGTTGGTTTCATCAGCTGTGAAGGAAAAATAAAGTGCTTCACTCCTCATATTTTTCCCACTCTCTCCATTTTTTCTTTCCCATTTTATTCCACCTTCTTGCTTCTTCTCGCACATCCTGGTGTGTTAGTAGGGTGTAAATTGTGTTACTTTAAATACATGTGTTTCCAACACCCTCAAAGCATATACAGGCTGTGTGTGTGTGTGTGTGTGTGTGTGTGTGTGTGTGTGTGTGTGTGTGTGTGTGTGTGTGTGTGTGTGTGTGTGTGTGTGTGTGTGTGTGTGTGTTTCTTTGCATGTGCATGTGCCTAATCGTGTGAAAAACGGTGCACATTAAGGCCAACTTCATGTTTCTGAAGTCTAGACTAGCTCTTCCACAGTGCTTTTTAGAGTCTAAAGAGAGATACTAAACTAGAATGAGAGTCTAGTTTAGACTTTCTGTAGTGACAAGCAGATACTATCATTTTACCAAATGAAAGTCTTCCATGTTGTTTGTTTGACATAACCAGATAACTGGATCTTTTTGGTTTTTTTGAGCTCCCTGCAGCTATGGATTTTGCCTCAGACATACTGAGTGCTTAACAACTGCTAACACAAGGATAATTCGTTGCCAATAAGTAAGCTAGTGCTGCATGGTCATAGCTTGCGGCCATTTTTGGACTCGTAATCTGCTTTGCTTGATTGGCATGGATGCTAACATTAGATTACAGAATGCTAACATTAGATTACAGAAGGGTTACTGTGTTTCCAAGTCTAGTTTAAAGTTTAAAGTATTTTATTTAACACTCAAATTATGCGAGTAAGTAAGTAAATAATGCTATATAATGTAAAAGATAAAAGACAGCATAGTAAAGTACATAAATAAAAAAAAAAACAATATCACAGCTTTATTTCATAACTATTGTATAACTTGCTATCTGTGTGTGTTTTATTGTGTCCTAAAGTTCCATGTCGTGATTCCTGACCACTCATTTGGTTGCAGAGCACTTGGTCGTCAACTGGCAGTACGAGTTCATGCCCACATATGTTTTGCTTTGTTCTTTATTTATTTATTTTGCCATGTGTGTTTGTTTTGATTTGTGTCTTGTCTCTGCCCCGGTCTTGTTACTGGTTGTTTCCCGATGTTTCATGATTACTCTGTCATGTATTGTTATCCCCTTTGATTATTTACGATATTTAAACCCCCATGTGTCATTACTTTGACGTACCAGTGTTGTCTCATTGTAAACTTGCTATTCTGCACCCTGTTCCCTGTTTCTCATTTGCACTCTCATTAAGTCATACTGTAGCTCTATCTTGTTTTATGTTTAGACCTCATGCTTTTGACCCCTGATTTCCATGTTCTCTCCCCTGCCTGTTTATGTCCATTTGCTGATCTCCCGACCTCTGCCTGTTTACTGGAGTTTGACTTTGCCTTACATTTGGATTGTTTGCCATTGTGTTTATTAAAGTCTGTTCCATCTGCAATTGCATTTGCCTCCATGTTTCAAACCTCAGCAACTTTTGACAAACGTTTGACAAAGCTCGACAAAGGTTTCCATCACTTGACATTTTGTTGCAGATGTTCTTTATATATAGTTTATTTCATACTGAGTTTGCTTCACATTGCAGATAATTCATGGCCAAAACAGTGAAACTTTATGGACCATATGTTAAAGTGCTTTATTCAAAAAATCAGCATTTTGAGGATTTCAAAACACAGACACATCTGAATCTGCTTTAGTAAAAATGTTTAGAAGTATCCAAAGAGTAAGATTTGAAAAAGCACAGTGAGATAGGATTATCTAATTTGCTATAGTTAACTGGTTATATTTAGCCAAGATTTTGGTTAATGCCAGGTTAGACTAGAATTGATTCTAATAATATATCTAACTGGTTAAGCAGCATTTCAAATTTTAGCTAATGCTTAATACTGTTTTTTTTTTTTTTTTTTACATGATACTAAACTATTTATTATCAAGCTATGTAGATTGCTATGACAAGGAAACTTATAATGACTGCATGTTTTCAGGTACCTCACTTTTCAGTACATAATAAGTTGACATTACTTAATTTCATAATATGAAAATGTTTCTTTTCATTTGACATTTTTGGTTGGATACTTTTAATTGAGTAACATAAAGTGTAACATACCTTCTATACATTTTCACTTCAGGATAATTTCTTAATATTATTTCCATCTCTGCCATTTTCCAGGATTGAAATTACCTTGAAAAACTTCTTTAGGTTCTTTAAACAGCTTGTTTTTAACCAGCTTGCATCAATAAAGCACTTCTGTTCAATGTCATTGTATCCACTGGGCCTCCAGTCAAACTGGGTGTGATGGCATGGAGGTGGAAAGAGTAGAATCCATATGTGGATTTTATTACATAACAAACAATCTAAAACAGTAGGCAAGAAACAGCATTGTAAACCAAAAGCAAAGTTCATAAACAATGAAGGCAGTCAGAACAGCAAACTAATCCAAGAGAGGGTCATCCAAATGCAAAATAAGAATATGAGGTAAAGGGTCAAATACACAATAGCTAAACACTATAGAAAGCAAACGACTTGAAATAGCAGATGAAATGACAATGCTTTGCATCAGTGCTAGTGTGAGCATGGTGGGTGTTTCAGTGTCCGCTGCAGGTACATCTAAAGAATCTCCCAACCATTGGAACAGTGAGCCCAAGGGTGTTAGCACGGAAATGGAGTAAGGCCCATGGATGATAGTGTTAGAGTGTTGTGTGTGTATTACGCCCATGATAGGAACATCTATGTTGTGGTGGGCCTGGAGACACAGTAGCTTTCCAGCTCTTGATTGAGGCTTTCTGCCTGGCTGTAAGATTGTGGGTGATAGCCTGAAGTCAAGCTTATATTGATGTTTAAGCTACTGCAGAAAGCTTACCAAACCCTTGACATGAACTGCACTCCTCAGGTATTCCATAGACACGAAAAGCATTCTTGAACAGTTCTCTAGCTACGTTTCCATAGTTGTTGGAAGGCCTTTAAAGGGTATCATTTTTCATGACTTGAATAATCAGTCAACTGCCACCAAAATGGTGGTAAAGCCCTGGAAGATTGGAAGGCTTGGAAATACCATTGTATATAAGGTGCCATTGTATTAAGGCCATGATTATAGATCTTGGCAAAATTGGCTCTGGTTCCAGATTATCACTAATGGTGTCATAGCAGCATGGAATTGTGTCGGAAAACTTTACTGTTCTTGGTTCCAGGTTGATAGGTTACTGTGAAATTGATTCTCATTAAAACAATGCCCACCTGGAATGGCAGGGGTTGAGGCATTTAGCACCCTTGATGTATTCCAAGTTGATGGTTCTAGAAATGGCCAGCAGTCTCCCTCCAGGCAATGTCTCCACTCCTCTAGTGCCTCTTTGATGGAGAGGAGTTTTCAGTTACCAACATCATGTGAGTGTTCTTTAGAAAATGGCACATGGGTGCAGTTTGCCAGGGGTACTGAGTCATTAGTAAGGCCACTATGCCACGTCCATAAGACGTTCTATAAGATGGGTGCCATGGTTAACAGTTCCAACTTCTGCAGTCCCTTAATGCTGGAGGGGGTCAGCCATTCTGTTACTGCCTTGACTTTGGTATCGTCCATTTCCACCCTCTTGTATCTAATCACATATCCCAGGAAGGCTGTTGTTACTTGATGAAAAGCACACTTTCAGCTTTTACAAAGAGTTGTTGCTGCAGTAGATGTGATAATAATTCTCAGATGTCGGTAATATGTTGGACCAGGGTCTCGACATAAACTAGAATATCATCAATATACTGTACACTATCACACACACATTTAGCAGGTCTCTGAAGATAAACACCACTGGAACGTTAGACAGTCCATACGGGATAACCAACTACTTGTAATGCCCGCGCATTGTCATAAAAGCCGTCTTCCACTCTCGGATCCATATGAGGTTGTACACTTTAGATTCAGTTTAGTGAATTCACATGCCTCTGTGAGTTGTTTGAGGGCAGGTGGGACCAAGGGCAATAGGTATGGGTATTTGCAATTATGGCATTTAAACCAGAATACAAGGTTGAGGGCTCCATCATTTTTCTGAACAAAGAAAAATCCTGATGCAGCCAGAGACATGGAGGGTCGCATGAAGCCGGGCGAGAGGATGTCCTTGATTTATCTTCCGTTTTAGTGAGGGAGAGTGGGTAAGTTCTGCTTGGCGGGTGGTGTTGGGAAGGAGCTTTATGATACAGTCCCATGGTCTGTATGATGGCAGTTTGTTGGCAGCTTTGATTATCCTCTGTTGTGAACTTTAATGGGACTGCACAATATATGGTACAGAGCTGGAGATCTTGAACCAGCAATGGTTTACATTGACCGCCGAACCAGAATCTATCAAGGCTGAGACAGAACAATCTCAATTAGGGTGACATGTCAGAACTAGTAGCAAGTGATTATATATACAGGGATTTAGGCTCCCCCTAGTAGCTTGTGTGGGTTTCTCGGGGCAGTTAGCACACTGACATCCTGACTTCCACAGTAAAAATATAAACGGAGCCTTAATCAATGCTGGCATTATTCGACAGAAACTGGAGCCCTACACAACTGCATGGGTTCAAGTGAGCAAGCACCAGCAGGTAGGTCCTCTGCAAGTAGTCAAGGGAATGGGCGAGGTTGATGATCTGGGCCCTGGCTCTGCAGCAGGTTGTCTAAGCGGGTGTCTAGCATAATGTACTTTGAGAGACATTTCCTGATTCCGTTATGCACATGCCGAAATACATAAGGCATACCTTGTTCCATCCACTCTGAGCTGAATGGGTACGGAATTTCACAGCAGTGTCTTTCACATAGGCAGTGTCTGAAGTACTCGAAAACCTCGAACACTTGTTGGGGAGATATTGTTGTCGCACTTGTTGACTGAAAGATGTTCTCACTGGTAAAAAGACAGCAAAAATGTGCATATGGTTGCGTCCTGTTGGCATCTGGTTGGTGGATAAAAAATACCTCACACTAGCATCGGAAATTCTACCCATCCCATTAGCAGATTCATCTAATTTTACCCGGAGTGACATTTGCAGTGTAACAACTCGAGCCGCAACTCAAGTAGAATCCATGTGCGGATTTTATTGGATAACAAACAGAGGGCAAACAGTCTAAAACAGTAGGCAAGATACAGTGGCATAATCCAAAAGCAAAGTTCATACAAAATGAAGGCCCAACAGCAAACAAATTGAAAAGAGAGGGTAATCCAAAACCGAAATGAGAAAACAAGGCAAAGGGTCAAATACACAATGGCTAACTAATATAGTTAACAAACAGGTTGGAATCACAGATAAACTGATAATACTTTGCACTGATGATAGCATGAGCATGGCTAGTCTGTGAACCCGGAAGTGACAGTGGGGGTTGGGTGTCGCAATACTCAAGCTATGGTTCCCTCTGGTGGTTTGGAGAGGGCAGTGCAGATGGCAGTGTTACACAATTTCCTTAGCACAACAGTACTGAACTTAAACAATAGACTCCCTAATGCACATAATCACAGTTATTTTCTAGTGTTTAAATGGCAGTAATCTCCAAGAAATGTAGACAAGTTGATATTTAAACAGGTGTGTGGAAGTGAAAGTCTCTTACATTCCTGGTGTGAGCCTATTTATAACTGTGATGCTGTTTGAATAGTAACCATCAGCAGACAAAGTAAGAGCTGTAGCAGTTGTGTATGAGGTCAGTGTAGTGGAAATTAAACTATAATATAATTGATGTAAAGTGAAAAGAAGATTTGTTTATACAAATCTTGCTTTAAGTTATTGTTTTTTTTTATTTTTTATTATTATTTTAAGAGTAGGTTATAGAGTAGTTTATTTCAGCTGAAAGGAAGCTAATGCACCAGACTTTGGTTCCGAGGTCTCACAGAAATATGAGTTTTTGTTGTTCAAACTGTTTAAAGTGTTGTTTTTATAGTAAAGATCTCTGTTTGCAATTCACATACATCAGAATGAGCAGCAGTTTTGGGGATTTTTCATGGTTCTGAAACTATCAGATGTTCATCATGTCTCCATTCACTCCAGGTTACTTATTAAATCACCTGTACTAAAATTTATGGCTATATTAGTCAAAAAACAAATGAAAGTGATCAATTTGGCACAAAGGTCAGTAATAGTGTTTCAGAATATTTTGAATGTCAGCATAAAGCTTGTGCTCTAATTGGATTTATTTTAATGATAGAGCTTCCTGGGAAATATAAACTCAAATATTCTACCTAATATTCTACCTAGTGTTAAACAAATTATTATCATTAATTGGGTTCAGTGTTTCACTTAAATTGCAGGGATTAGAAAATCATTAATAGTTCCTCTGTTAAATTTATACTTTACTTGTGGATAATAATGTCACAGGAAAGAAAATTATTAGTCTTAGTGTGAAATGTTGCTTGATATTCTACATTAAAGCTAACTTTTGAAAGTAAACATGCTGTATTGTAAATCTGAGGAAATGCATTTTTATAGCAAGGCTAAGGGCAAATGTAAAGTATATAAATCTTCCAATAAGATAGCCATTTGGCTAAGGATTTATAATTAAAATTTTACATCTTACATGTCACTTAATGTCATACTGAAACTTATATAATTGGGTTGTACAGCTGTCTATTGAGGATTTTTCTTGATGCTCCACTCTACATAGAAGTAAATGTTGTAACATTAATAATTATGTCTTTCCCAAGAATAAATGTTGATCTTTTTCGATAATAGCAATTCAAAAATTTATCCACATGTTCTGGGGTGGTCATTAAAATGGTCTGCTCAATCACACATTTTGCCCTTGCAAGTGCTGCATGCAATGACTCAGCACACAAAGCAGCTTCCTACTTCTGTGTTGTGTAGTGTTGGTTTTCATGTATTTTGTCTTGGTTCATTTCTTGTCTCCTCCCATGTCTGGTTATTGGTTGCCTGCTTTGTGTGTCATGATTACTCTCACGTGTTTTGAGTTTCCCC
Organism: Tachysurus fulvidraco; assembly: GCF_022655615.1. Lineage (NCBI taxonomy): Eukaryota > Metazoa > Chordata > Actinopteri > Siluriformes > Bagridae > Tachysurus > Tachysurus fulvidraco. The sequence continues at coordinate 10,812,886 of NC_062539.1, forward strand.
TTGATTAGTATTTAAGCCTTAATTTTTCTTTGTTTATAGAAAGCAAATTGTACATTCTGTGTTTTCACCATTTGTTGCCAAGACTTATGATTCATATTGTATACCTGTTTTACACACCTTGTTTTGGTTTTTGCATTTTGCCTGGCAAGTTCATGCTGTTTGTTCAACACCTGATCACTGCGTGTTTCTTGACTATGTTCTTTTCTTACATTTTGTCTGCAAGTTTGAATTATAAATCTGCTGTTTGCTACATTTGCTTTCCCAAACATAGATGCAGAAGGAAATTGAGAGTGGCTTAATGACATGATCAAAATGCCAGAATCTGACTAAATCCAACTTCCCCAGATTATGCATACATAGATTGTGGCTCTCTGCAAATGTACTGAATTCCCTCCAGATGGCTTCATGCTATAGTCTCAGGTTGATTTTGAAATCTTTGCACACCCTAAGGCTGAGGTAAGTTCAGCTTGTCCGTGCTCACTTGCTGAGCACAATGGGTCAAAACCCTAGTTGCTTAAGGACGTCAAAGCCTAAAGAACACCACTGTTTATTAACATAATGGGAAGGATGTTCTGACTGTCTGGGTATGAGCCTCCCCAAGAAATGTTTTCGGGGGAATGAACCTATGTATCTGGTAAACCAAGCTGACCAACCATCAGCTGCTACCATTTTGAGTTTATTTTTGAATTTAGGCATCAAAATTAGTAAAGCTTAAAATTAGTAAAGCTTAATATTGCAGAATGGAAACACTATGTAGTTGAGTGAACTTCAATATAAACAAATGTGTAGAAGTAAGTCGCACACCCCTGGAATAGAGTTTGTTTATAAAATAGAACTGCTTTGTGACAATGTCAATTGTAAAAGGTGCTATACAAATACATTTGAATTGAATTGAAAGTATTAGCATCAGAATGAATCAGGGAGGTCCAGAGTGCAGAAGTAGTACACTAGTAGCACATGTGCAGAGAGAATAGGAAAGAGAGACAGAGTATTGTGCATGACCGTGATCACATAATAATTAAATGTACACAATGTAGACAAATGTAGACAATGTACATTGTGTGCAAAGTGCAAGCTTGCAAGCAGGGGCTCTGGCAAGACTAGCTATGACAGCATAACTTATAACATGAAAACAACATAACATGATGGCATTTTGGGACATACTGTAAAGCAGTCACCTACTCCAGCGTAAACAAAACTGACTGAATACATGAAAGTCAGTTTACTTTCATGTATTCAGTCAGGTTTGTTTACAAAGTCTGTGTGCTGGGGGACCAATATCCAATATCCCAGTTCACCAAAACACTATCCTGTGACCACTATCCCTTTGATCAAAGTACGGGTGGCAGTTGATAAAAAAAACCTAAATTTTGTCTCTTCTCAAAAGGCTTATGATTATGTTTAAAATATATTTAAATGATAATAAAGTCTCATTGCTTTATTAAAATATATCAAAAACTAAAATAAAAATTGAAACACTGCAGGTAATAAAAATATACAACAGACTTAAACAGTTGTGTAGTCGATGATTTATGTTTTTATCATGGTTCAAGATATGATTTTTCATTATCTCAATTGCTAATCATTTGGCACAATTGCATACTTTCCAGACTATCTTGAAAAGATACATTACATGAACTGAAGTATATGGACACCTGACCATCACACCTATATATGCTTGCTAAACATCTCACTCCAGAGTTCACCTCCCTTTGCCTCTTGTAACAGTCTTTATTCTTTGGGGCAGGCTGTAAACTAGTTTTTAGAGCATGGCTGTGGAAACATGCCCAGTCACTGAAAATGAAAAGGCATAGGGTGTAGTCAGTATTTAAATTCATCCAAAGTTGCTCAGTTTGGTTGAAATCAGTGCTCTGTTCAGGACATTTTATCTCTTCTACACCAACATTAGTAAACTTAGTTGCTTAGGAAGTTTGCATTGTCATGCTGGAGCAGGTTTGGGCCCCTTTGATCCAATGAAAGGAAATTGTAATGCTTTGTATATCAAGGCATCCTAGACAAATGTGGCCTTCTATCTTTGTGGCAATAGTCTGTGAAAGGGCAGCCTATGGGTGGTCAGGTGTCCACAAGCCTATAGTGTACCTAAATTTGCGTAGACTTTGTCCCTGGTCTAAAAATGACACTTTTCTAATAATGGAACATTCTTTACATTCTTTTTTAAAGTTTCTGATTTTAAATGTTTTGATTGTTATATTTATAAGTAGTTTTATTTATATTTCTATATTGTATTTATATTTCCTTCATAATGTAAAACGATTCACTCAATTTTAGAATATTTATACCAAGCTGTTTACTTAAACAGTAACAGCCCTTAAAATGCAGATTGAAACAGCCCTTATTTGCACATAATAGTGTTTTTTATCTTTTCTGAAATTGGAAATCAATGCTAGTATATGCATGAAGGGATTCATGTATACCTGTAAATGGTAAGACATTCTATATTTCAAATATCAAAACAGGAAACTGAGAAAATTGGAAAGTGGGTACTGTACTGTAGTTACTGTTACCAGTCAGATGCTTTTGCAAAAAGGAATGTAAATAATATGCAGAACCTTAGTCCACTGCTTTCATTAAAGCAGAATCACCTGATGACAAAGTGTCAACAAGAGGAAATGAAAATGAAAGGTTAACTGTGATGATGAGTGTGCCTACTGATGCTCATTATACAGGAACAGTCAACACATTAGTATGTACTTTTATTATATGAAAATATCAGAATATTTAGCTATAGCTAAGGTTACACTGTACTTAAGCTACAGGCAAGAATTTATTTGATGTGAAGATGAAAGCATTTAGAAAGCATTTAGAATAATCATTCTTATTTTAGTAGATTTTAATGATATCATTCTGAGAATAATGTTTGGGTAGTTATTCAGCTGAAAATATTTTTAAGGTCACCTAGATGATACACAGTCTCAGATTCTATATACCCCAGTGTATACACTCTCTTTCTCTGATATAACCTGGCTAACACACTCAAGTTCCCTTGTACACTCCAGCTCACATACTTTATTATCCATTTATCTGACGCATTTTACCTCACAAGCTCAGGTTCGCAAATACATTCCAGCTTGTACAATCAAGTTCTCCAATACTCACAGACTAAGGTTCCTCAATCTATATATTTTTAAATTTAGCAGCACCCACCCAATTGCCTGGACACCATTATATAATTGCATGTGCTGTTTGCAAAGAGTTTGCCACAGATTGAAGCTAGGGAGGAATAGTGTTACAAATGTAGCCTAGCTAGCAGTTATTAAGCTTGATTATTCATGGTGGTGTAAACGTTCTGTCACACCAAGATAAACTGTCACTTGCTAGCCTTTGCCAGTTTAGTAATTAGCTTGGAAAATTTACCGAGAAACCAAATAATGATGCCTGGGATGTTTTAAAACAACATAAATCATATAAAGCACAAATGCTGATATAAAAGAATGATCTTTCCTTATTCATATTTAATTACAGTGGAAATAAAAAGTCTGCACATCACTGTTAAAATTGTAGATTTTTGTGATGCATTAGGTAGATTTAGAGGGAGTCTAGAGGGAATTACAGAAGTGCTTTTGAAGTCTCTATCAATTAATACATTGATTCTGGTTCTTTAGGTCATAAACTAAGCATACCATCAGTCTAACACTGTTGGGAGATAATACAGCCTGAAATGCACACAGACAGGGACTGAAGAAGCAGCAGAGTGACCTGTGTTGATAAATATGGACTCCCAATATTGTAAAAAATAAATCAACATCAGATTAGCAATGTGAGGAGAAAAGGACAGATGGTCACACCAAAGTTGTGTGCAGTGACCAAAGGTGAGATTGACATTTTTTCCAGGATGATTGCAAGATCCTGACATGGAGATAAAACAGCTTAGATGAACAGCAGTTCCATTATTTTGGGATTCATTTTCAGATGATGAGCTGCCATGCTTGGTGAGATAGCTGTTAGACATGCTGAGCTCCGGGCAGAAATAGTAGTGTGTAAAGGAGGGGAAAAAGAGAATGAGTTGAGTATTATTTACATAGTAGTGGTATGAAAACCCATATGAGGTTATGGTTTCTCCAAGAGAACAAGTATAGACAGAGAACAAAAGATGGCCAAGTACTGAGCCTTGTGGACTGCCAGTGGAGAGACTGTGTGAAGCAGATATGTATCCCCTCCATGTCACCTGAAATGGAAGGAAGCAAACCAGTGCCATATAGTCACTGTGGAATGTGACTCTTTGAAACAGATTGGTTTGGATCTTGGAGGTTGTTCTTTGAGAGATAATAACAGTAATTTTAAGCACAATTAAAGGGATTGGATCTAGTGTGCATATGTGATATTGTGGCATCTATTTTGTTGCTAGCTTAGAAAAATGTACAAATGAGTCCTGAATATGTAGTCAGGTAGAAGAGAAGGTCTGGCAAAAGTCAGCGAGGTTGGAGCATGAGAAGCTAGGGGATTATTAGTGAAGAAAAGATGTTTTGGATCTTGTGCAGACTTTGCAGTAGTCACTTCAAAAGAAAATTGGGACAGGAAAGTGCAGTAAGTAATTTAGCTCATCCACTTCACTCTGTTGTTAGTAATTCTCCATGATTGTATATCTGATAGCCAAGAAACTGGGATAAGTATATTGAGACTAGAGAAGGTCAATGGATGAGAAAAATAAGAAGAGGAAAATAAGTTGTAGAGAGTGGAGTTTCCGATGAGTTAAAGAGAATTTAGTTCAAACCATTATCAAATGGTTTAAACTAATCAGTGATGTAAATGGGGCAGCATTTATGTCGGGGCAGCATTTATGTCTGCAGGAGAGGGACAGATGAAGACCAAGTCCAAGGTATTTCCTCCCTTGTCTGTGGTTGGGCAGCTGTTGAATGTCAACAAGAAGGAGTTCAGAAAAGACAGAAGACAAGAGGGCTGGAGCTTATTGGATGGGAGGTTGAAATCTCCAAGGACCAACAGAGGGATGATTTCTCTCACTCACTCATTTTCTACCGCTTTATCCAAACTACCTCAGGTCACGGGGAGCCTGTGCCTATCTCAGGCGTCATCGGGCATCGAGGCAGGATACACCCTGGGCAGAGTGCCAACCCATCACAGGGCACACACACACACACACTCTCATTCACACACTACGGACAATTTTCCAGAGATTCCAATCAACCTACCATGCATGTCTTTGGACCGGGGGAGGAAACCGGAGTACCCGGAGGAAACCCCCGAGGCACGGGGAGCACATGCAAACTCCACACACACAAGGCGGAGGCGGGAATCGAACCCCGACACTGGAGATGTGAGGCGAACGTGCTACCCACTAAGCCACCGTGCCCCCCCAGGGATGATTTCAATATATAAAATACTGAGGAGCATGTCTATTTCTTCAAGAAAGACTCCTAGGGACCAGGATTGTTACAGATGAAAATGATGAGAAGGTTGATTGGAGAGGTACTGTAACTGTAACTGCATGGAATTCAAAAGAAGTGATGGTGAGATGAGACCTGGAGAGATTTGTGAACCATTTCTGAGATAAGAGCAGAACTGTACCACCAAAGTGTAAGCAGAGGATAGAGCAGCCTGTGTAGCTGAGTTCTGTGGAGATATATAGTATATATACTGTAAGTCAGGATCCTATTTTACCAGAAGAGTAACCCTTGTATGTTGTTTGGGTCTGTGGGACCCATATTCATAAACATCAATAGTTTTGAAAAACTTTGCTTCCTTGTAAATTTGTTGATTTTTTCCACTCATAACTTGATTAAATTTGATTTTTTTTACTACATTTTATTAAAAAACAACAAAAAACACTTTAAAGCACTTTAATTAAAAATGTGATGTAACAAAGGTAAAGGGCAAATATTAACCATATAGCTGTTTATATTGCTTGTAATTGGGATGAAGTAAACATCTGTAGAGTATTTTAATATAAAATTTTTGATTGTTTTGAATTAAAAATCCAAAAATCCAGCGGGTCCACCAGAGCCACGGACACTGGCTGAGTAACAAAAATATGAACACCATACAAGGGTTAGGTTTAAAGCACACATTTATGGGATGGCAACCAAATTATTAGGGAAAGACAAATAATAGGGGAAAAAAAAACATAAACATATAGCCTGGCTCCACCAGAATGCTCATTTAACCAATCACAATCAATCTCATGGTACAACTGAGCAATATAATACAAGCTGCTGTGCAATTATACTGAATATCAGTCAATAGATAGTATAACAGCATGCTTGCAATTGCAATGTTGTTATATACAACAGTTAATCCTAAAAATAAACACACACAAAGTTGTAATGTGTTTGTCTGTGTTTGTTTGCATGCCAAATACAGTATGCTGCCATTGTGTAAGCTCACCCTAGATCCCCCTGATTTTTCCTCAAGGTTTCTCTGTATTTTAACAACAACCTATGTGCTTTTTCAGTTTTTACTCTCAATGCTTGTCTCTCTAACTAGTGGTGATGATATGTTGATGAAACAATTCTTTGGTCAACAATTCTTTTGTTATGCCATAGATGATGATGAAGATCCTTTCCAGCCAGTGACTTCAGATGAGACAGTGGCTGAGGGAGGTACGGTGACTCTGACATGTCGTGTACCTGAGACAGATAATTCATCCCTTCAGTGGTCCAACACTGCACAGCAGACACTCTACTTTGGAGCTAAAAGAGGTGAGAGACACGGGGACTGGTGGGTGGAGAGAGGTGCATGGATGGATGAGTGGGTAGACAAATGGAAAATTGGGTAGGTCAACCCAAGGACAAATGGATCAGTGTGTGATTTTAAACCCCAGAGATGTTGAGACAGACAGACATATCCCAGTTGAAGAAGATTTGGAAAGAATGATAAAGTAAATGAAGAAGTAAGAAGAAACAATTCAAGCTGCTGTCAGCATTTTCAGGGGCCAAGCACCCAGACACAGTGAGCAGCACATACTGTAGGTAAAGATAACTTTAGGCAAAGGGATCCAAGCGTGATTTGTAATTTCACTCATAATGTATTTGTTTTGACCACATACAGTGCTGTGAGCTGTGGTATTGTCATTTGCCTTTTTGACCTATGGTCTTGATTGGTGCAGTAATGGCAGAAACATTTTTAGCATGTTATTTTAACATGGTGGTACTGGCAAGAAAATTTTGCACGGTCTCATGTCATGGTCCTTAAAGATGCCTTCACAGTTCTGCAAAGTCATTGCTGAGATAATCCTCATATCTCATCAACCCCATTTCCAAACTAGAATCTTACTTATTGTCATATATGTTGGCCCATTATAGTTATTTGGAGTTTTCAAAATAATACTTTTGATCAATTCTGTCAATGTTGGTCTGTAGATAATGTTTGACAAATTTTGGATTGGTAGGACATCATTTGTAGGATGAGGAGGAAAAAAGGCCAATGTCAACTGTGTTTTACATGGTTAGACACATTTATCAATTAAAACACCCACAATATATAATACTGAAGGGTTGTTTGATTGTTCTTCCAGTAGAAACCTTTAAGGTTCTATGTAGGTTCCAAGTAGGAGATATTTTCGATCCTATAGTGTGTTCTATGGATTTGGGAAAGAAAAAACTGGAGGAAGGCATAACGTAGCAACAAAGCAAGAAAAGTTTACTTTTCTTTTAGCATATTTCGGTATGTTCAGTATATACAGTACATACATACATACACATTTACAGTCACACACAGTGAAGGAAGGGTCATGAATTGTTGTAATCTAAATGTGGAAAAGGATATTTTTTGCCAGATCCAAGGGTATCTGCCAGTATCCCTTTTCCCCTCAAAATTTAGTGTTTTCAAAAAAACGTCAATGTGAGACATCATATATGAATCACATGTGAATGAAATTTTGACAACACCCATACAGAACTGGACTTACTCATTTGCTTTGCCATTACAGCCAGTGGAGTGGTCACTGTGGGACTCCTTGATTACATCTATATCAGGAATAGCCAAATCACATTTTTTTGTGTTCGTGCAAATTATAGATTTGTCTGCATACCACCAACATTGGGGGCATCTTAATGTGGTGTTCCATGAAATAAGTGTGATGGGGAACACATCAAAAAGTCAAACTGCATCCTGGCCACCTCTATGATTTGGGATGTCAAGAGGTCTGCGCAGAAGATTGGGGTGGATATAACAACAATTTTTAGATCTCCTTTTCCTCTCGGGTACAACCGTAAAATGAACACTTTATCTTTTTGTGTAAATTCCTGTAGCCGATATAATTTCCTATAGCCCTTAAATTATACAGCCAAGATTGACGTTCTTGCACAAATTCTCCAGCGATAAATGTCCCAGTGTGTGGAGTTTTGCTCTCTAGTCAAGAAGTGAAACTCTTTTTGAAACACTTCAAAGATTGTGAACATATTAAAATTCTAATGGGGAAAACCCAGTGGAGGTTTGTGTTCATCATCATAAACAAACATAAAAATTATGTTTTTAAACAGTTTTACAAGGCCATCTATTTTGCAAATTTCTCATTTATACAGCTGAGCGATTGGGGGTTAAGGGCCTTACTCAGAGGCCTAGCTGGCCCTGAGATTTGAACTCAAGACCTTCTGATCAGGAGTCCAATGCCTTAACCACCGAGCTACTACATCCTAAAGTAATACACACTCATGAAGCTTTACCCTCAGTGATTCATATAGCTTGCACATTGTTTGTGACATAAATGCCATGCCTCGGTCAGTCAGAATTTCATTCTGGATCCTTTCTCAGAAGACCTGAAATAATGCCTTCGCCATGCTAAACACTGAGCTATTATATAAAGACTGTGCTGTCAGTTATCATTCTGCATAGTGCACCAAAACTCACACAAAGCAATGCTCTTTTGGCCCAATGAGGTTCACCCTAACTCCTTCAAAGGGGACTGATATTGGAGAGGAGAAAAATATTGGATGGAGAGCAAAATATTTGGATGGAGAGCACAAGATTTGGCTGTATTTGCTGTCCATCATTTACTTTCACTTGGTTGAAGGTGTGCCTGAGAGTTTCTTCACAAAGAATCCTAATGAAGAGGAGGCGTGGTACTTCCATCACTCTGTATCTTCCTGAAGCGGAGGTAATGCTGACGGCCCTGGCAACACCTCCACGACCAATGCTGCACACATCCCACACCATGCATTTTGGAATATTTCAGGACACATCCATACACATTCTCCCATATGAAATCTTCAATACTGGACCATTATAACCTAAAATTTTTGAATGGAGGATGGTTGAAGCATGGATTAACCGCTGCCTCAATTCTATTATTTTGTCCCCTGAATTGTATCATAACAACCATTAAATGGTATTCATTCACATCCCCATGCACACACCTAATCTTCACCTTAGTTACTACACCCAAAGCCTTACGTGGATCCAGGCATTGGGGAATTGAGGTCTGATTGTACCTGAATCCACTAAAGTGTTGTATGTAAAGTCACTGGTATACAGTGAATTCCAGCTCGAATGGGGCAGTCTGTGGTGCATTGGGGTTGCACCTCCATCACCTGGCACTGGTCCTGGAAGAGCCCGGCTTCCTTGCCATGCCACATAACCAAATTCTAACACTTGTGATTGCAGTGTCATGCACCTGCGTGGGAGAGGAAACATGCACAGGGGAAACCTGGGTTCAGGAAACTGTTTTCCATGGAATCGGCCCCCATTTCCAATGCAGCAGGGTTCCCTGGAGATTGATGGCCCCAGAAACATTGCCAAGTGGTCCAGAAAAATATGAGACAAATTAGTGTATTTATTAAAAAACAAATACATAAATAAATTCTAACCCTAACCTTAACTATTTTCATTTTCAATTTAGATTTTTCAGTTTCTAAACATTTTTGAACTGAATGTCTGGTTTGCAGATTTACAACAGTACATCAATATGCACGCAAACTCTTTTTACACCTGGTCACTTCATGAGTTTTCTGTGATCGGATAGCTATCCGATCGTAAAAAGACTAGGTCTAAATGCCCTCCAAAACGTTTTCGAGACGGATATAAATCCAATCGTTCATACCACTCCAGGAGGTGGCCTGGGACGCATTTAAGATGAAACTGGACAGGTGTAAATGAATGTGGTTATTCAAGCCACATACGTCAGCACTATACTCCTCCCAAACGGAAGTACGTCACTCGCAAGTGATCTTTCACCCAGGTGTCTCGTTGGGTCTTAAAATGCACTGCTGCCGCTAGCGAAAATGCAGCAAACAGTAAATGCTGTTTTTTGTAGCATAACCATCGTTACAAGTTTTTCATCTTCTGTTTGATTGCATTCTGAAAACCGCATAAACCAAAGTGTGTTCCATTTCAGTTACCCCGGAAATGAGGTAAAATATAGTTGCATTTTGGGTGGGAGTAGAAAGATCGGATTGATATCCAATTCGCCAAGACGCATTTATGTGAGTAATGTAAATGGAACAGTTTTAACAAATCAGATAGCTATCAGATCAGAGAAAACACATGAAGTGAACAGGTGTAAAAAGGCCCTGTGACATTTGACATGCAGATTTTTCTGTTAATACTGAAAATTGTAAAAAGAAAAATGTTTATGAAACCTGTTTATGATGTCAGTCATCTTAAACAGGTTTCATAAACATTTTTCTTTTTACCTTTTTTACCTTGTTTCATAAGGAATGTAACAATTAGAATATATGTTAAATTAAAGGATGGACATGGTCAGAAACGATGCTGAAATAGTCTGTGTCATTCAAGAGATGATTGGTATTAATGGCCCAAAGTGTGCCAAGAAAACATTCCACACACCATTACACCACCTACACCAGCCTGGGGGTGTTGACAAAAGACAGAGTGGGTTCATGCTATAGTCACCAAATTTTGACCCTACATTATGTGTGCCTGAGCAGAAAATAAGATTCATTGTACCAGGCTGTGTTTTTTAAGCCTTAAATTTGAATAGTTTCTGCTTGCTTGTGCACACTGCACCCTCACCTTTCACTTCTTGGCTGACAGAAGTGGAATCCAACATAGTTTCCTGCATCAAGGCTTGATATGTTGTGAAGTCTAAGACGCCTTTCTGCAAACCACAATTTTACTGGGTGGTTATCCAAGTTTCTTTCAACTGCAACCAGCCATTTTCCTTTGACATCTCTCATCATCAGGGTTTTTTTTTTTTGTTTGTCTGTTTTTTGTTTTTTTAGAATTGATTTTTATTGCACCATTCTGAGTAAATGCTAGTAACTGCCGTGCATGACATTTTCAAGAGATCAGCAGTTATAAAAATATTCAGTCACATATGTGCCACCAACAATGCCATAGTCAAATTCAGTGAGATCATTAACAGTAAACATTAATCAATTCTTCCAGTACATATCTATATTATCTAATGCACTGAACTGCTGTCACTTTATTTCTTGATTAGAAAATAGCATGAGTACAGGTGTTCCTGATAAATTGTTTAGTACAGTATGTATTTTATTATTACCATTGTGAATAGGTAGCCTTTATTAAAATGATGATTGATTCATACTCATTGTGTATATAAACTGATTTAAAAAATCATTATTTTAACAAATAATGATTAATGTTATTTATTTTTAGGTACAGAAATGTTAGCACACATTATTTATTTTAAAGTAACAATTTATTATTAGATAGTTAATAACTCCAGTTTTCAATACATATTCTACTAGCATCATAGTTTACTTGAAAAGGGAATTACAAGAAGTGCCTATTAATGCACATCAATTCAGCACTAGTATTACATTCAATATCTCTCCACATGCAAATATGAAACATTGCAGTAACCTCAATCAGTGCAACATTAAGGTGAATGGTGTAGGAATTACATTATATGTGGTTTCTCTCTTTTTTATGGGGTTATACATTTTTATATTATGATTATATGTTCTATAGACAGTTGTGGGCTATTCTCACAGTATTTTATTTGCAAGTAAGAATAGGTAATAAAATTAGAATTGATTTCAAGTGTGCCATTTACATTTGGCTTTGTCACTGCCAGTGAAGCAAGCCATCTTTGGCTGAAAAATCAAAAGATTTTCTATTAACTGTGTGAACTCCTCATTCTTTCTGCCATGACTTTTTTCAGTCTCATGGTGGTTCACTTTCCAACTTACACATCCACCACTGTCCAAAGACAAGCTATATTCTGCAGGAATGTTTAAAGTTTTCACCCATAATGCATGCTTGACCTGGACTACTGTATATGTAACGTCAGCTCTGAATAACAAGCCATTTATCAGGAATCCTGTTTTTGTAGTTAAAGTCCCCTAAATTCCATGTGAACTCCAGTTACATCTCTTTTGCCTTTGACATTGAAGCAGTCTCCAGTTCAGATGTCCCTAAGCGAACCATGTGGTGATGCAGATATCAATATCACTGTCACTAGCAGTTAGAACAGCTCAGCAGGTTGAAGCTAAATGCAGGTTGAGGACTTCAAATGAAAAAGTTTGTTCTGTAAATGAGTGCACCCCAGCATCTACTGTAGATCTATGCCATTGCCTAGCCCAGGGGTCGGCAACCTTAAACACCCAAAGAGCCATTTGGACCCGTTTCCCACAGAAAAAAAAACACGGGGAGCCACAAAACCCATTTGACATCTAAAATGAAGATAACACTCTGCATATATAGTTTTTACCTTAATAGAATGTGTAGAAAAATCTGTAGTGTGTTGCATTTATGAAATCAATGAACTGCTACTGAGTAAACGTATTTCTGCAAGCAAACAAATAAATATTTTGAACGGTTTGAACTAACCTTAACAAAAAAGATGCTGGGTTGAAGGTTATGTTCAAATAAAATGTTCAATGTCTAATCGAGTCCTCTTCGTTTTCATGACTTGCCGGCTGCAGCAAACCAAAAATGTGTCTGCTTCTGTGTCGGATTTTGCAAGTCGGCAGTTATGACGCATATTTTGAGCGACAAAGAAATTAAACACGGTTTATTTTAACGTTACAAGAGCATCATAATCTTAGAATTTAGAATTACTTTTTAAAAACAGTTTAAAAAAATTAACTAATTAAAATAAAATAAATGTAAATTAAATATGTATTTTCCAAATCTACAGGGAGCCGCAGCAGAGGGATGAAAGAGCCACTTGCGGCTCCGGAATTTGGCTCATAAATTTGTCATAATCTTTCTGAAGGCAGAAAGGCATGGGATTCAATTCTTGTACTGGACTCCATCATTATCCTTTATGTGTCCAGGATGCAAAATACAGAACTGAAATGAGGACAAATATTAACCACCTCGGCCAGTTATCTGGTTATTCATAGAGCCACAATTATGTACTGTACAGTATGCAACTAGCACAAATATGGTGAAGTTGATTTTCTGAATGATACTACTGCCGAGAGAGAGGGAGAGAGGAGAGAAAGAGAGTTTAAGTTTGAGTTTAAAACAACCTTTAATCAGTCCAGATAAGACTTTCACTTTATCGCCAAGCCTAGATTAGATTTTCATTTTGCCATTAATATAAGAAGGAACCATACAATAATTATTTATACATTGGAAAAAAGTAAGAAAAATATCAGAGACAAAAAAAAACAGCACATGCTTACAAATGTAAGAGTAACTTATCGGTTTCTTCATGAAACTTACACTTTTTTTATGCCCCCAATACTCATAAAAACAGGCAGCTTACTCAACAACTTCTAATATGCATATTTAACCCTGAGCCATGCTTCGACTAGACCACTGAACATGTCCACTGTTCTCTGACCTGCCAAATTGTTCTTCCTTGTTTTCCATATAGATAATTTTGCTGTTCCAAATATGAAATTAATCAGGATTAGAACACTTTTCTACTTTTCAGTGTGTTTGAGTCCAAAAATAAACAACTGAAATGATAAAGACTCACCTATATGTAAGAAACATCTGTCTAAAGTTGAATGATGACCTGGTCTAGGTCAGACTGCAACATACAGGTAGAAAATAATAATAATAATAATAATAATAATAATAATAATAATAATAATAATAATAATAATAATAACGTGGCTCGATCCCATGTTGCTTGCTTGATTTTATTCTGTGCTTAGGTGGTAATGGCTTCAGAAATCAGCAAAGCCAAAACACTAAAAAAATCTCTAACTAAACATAATACAACTCAATTAACCTGACACAAAGAAAAGAATATCTATCTAACCAAAAAAGAGCAAACAGAATAAACAAAATTGGCACTGACTTCCTACAAACCACTGAACAGGGTGTATTTACAATATTTATAGAGAAGCATATGCAACAGAGCAGGAAAACACGAAGGTCTAGGACAAGGTCTGTAACAAGCAGAGGATTATACATAGAGGCAAAGTGACACAGAAGTCACAGCTAACAGCATTTCAAAACACAGCACCAGCCCCAGGAAGTAAGCTGATGAGCTATAAATGCTCGACGGAAAGACCCATACAACCAATAGAACAGTTTTTTATGAACCTAGCACTACCTATCCATCCTGTGTACCTAGGCACATCAAGACGATTCTTAATCAAATAAACTGTTTCTTCTTTCATAAACACATGTTATGTGGGGTTAACCTTGTAAGCATGTTGTTTAACAGGGGCATTATCACCAACATCAATGCCATGTTTAAGGACTGTGGTACATGAAGGAATATCAAAGAACAGTGATGGGTATTTCTAAGTAAAGCTTATCAAGTCCTATTGGGCTGGTTGTGACAGGTTAGCAAGTTTGGCCTGAATATTAAGCAACTTTTATGTATTTTGCAGATGAGCACATGGAAAACAAGCACTACATAGGATGAGCTCATGCATTTCTTAGTAGTCAGCATAACTCAACTCAATAAAATAGGGCCCAGAAAACCTAGCCTGGAGAACTGAGCCTGGTAATGGTAATAAAAAAACCCTCATCCCCTATTTGAAACGTACGCTCCACTGCTTCATTATCAAACCGCGATTTCATATGGGACTGTTTCAAAGACAAAAAGAGAATTTGACTAATTCACAAGCTGCATGAAGATGCTCATGAAAGGCACTAACATAATCTAGGAAGCTCTTGACTGGAGATTTCATAGAGCTTTGAGACAGGAACTCTTCCTGCAATACCTTTAAAGGACCACAAACAGAGTAACTAAAAAGTAATTCAGCTGGGCTGAGCCCACTGTATCATGGATAGGCAATAATAAAAATGGAATCCCCTCATCCCAGTCTTTTCCCTGAATGAAACATTGGTTTGAAGCATAGACTTTAGCGTCTGATGGAACTCATCACTTTGTGATTCTGGGTTGTATGCAATATATACCTGGTGGTAAACGTACAGCTGCATCATAATCTTTCTGAAAAGCGCAGACATAAAATTTAAACCTTGGTGCTACTGGATGTATTTTGGCAACCCAAAGGTGTTAAAAAAATTAACAAGATCTCTGATAATGACTCTAGACTTTATGCTATGTAAGGATATGGCTTCAGGATACATAGTAGCACACATTTAGGTAAGCAAATAAATATGACCAGACTTGGTTCAAGGAAGGGGTCCCACACAATGTATTAATTTTTTTTTTAAAAAGGCCCATCCATCACAGGTATAGGCTGAAGAGGGGCAGAGGGATTAACCTTAAACACATCAAATAAATAAGCTGTTAAATGGTGAGCTAAGTGTGACTTATTGACAACAGCATCGAAACACAGAGAAAGTCCATAAGCTGTGCATTTCCAACACTTAAGAACTAAAATCAGAGGGAAACTCAAATGACAGGTAATCTTTTTCATTCAAATTTGGTTTGTTGTTTACTATAGGCCAACAGAAAACCTTTCTACCAGCAAAATCGTTGCCCAAAATAAATGAAATCCCCGCAACTGGGCAACAGCCACATCCTCAGAACAAAGATAAACATTATTCAATAAGTTCAATAAGTTCAATGCCCTGATCCAGAACATCTGTAACACAACTAGACTGGTCCGACAGTGAGAGGACACCCTCCAAAATAAATTCAATCATTAGTAATATGAGGATCATTGACTAAAAGTTGTAACTGGGAACATGACTTATTCGGGAAGTAGGCCTGGGGAAAAAAAAACAGAAACAAAAAACACCAAATCCACCAGAGACGTAAAACACTTGGTATAAATCTGAGCACACAAACCCTTTATGTAGATGACTACATTGTACGAAAAGGACTCAGTTTTAAGACAGAAAAGACAACCCACGCTGACTATAGAATAGAGGTGCACCTGATGTCTGAGGCATTGCACCATGTACTACACTTCGCTGAATGTCAACAGTCCGTTTGTCAATTGGATGCTTATACAGGGACTGCCAGCAACCTTTACGGGTGGAATTAGAGCCACTTTTTTGAACTTCTTTTAGAGTCTGTATGTAACTATTTTCACACAGTTTATATACAGAGCTTTTTTCATTGACTTTCGAAAATACCCAAATCTTCGGGGGAAAATGACAAGAGATGTTGTTCGTTCTCACACTTCCCCACGGCAGCAGTGACATTCAAAGCACGGACTTCATATGAAACTCCATCCCTCCATTATGCACAGTTAAATGTATCTCTTAGAAAACCTTTATAGTCTGGTGGAAGCAAGCCTCATGTGTCCACTATGAGCTGCTTTATAAACTTGATCTGATGCCAATCCATTTACAGTATGCATCACCGACCTGTTGACCTGATCCATCTTTGTGTACCCTGCAGCTAAGAGACCTGGCTGCAGTCTAGCAGACAACAGCAGCTTTAAGGGTAAAAAACTTCAAAAATAGAGACCTCCATCTTATAGTGGAAGGTATAGCCAAGCTGAATTAAGTGAGACCAGCTCTTGTATTTCCTGTAAGTTTAGCAGGTGGTTGAAGCTCATTAAGTTTATGCAGAACACTCCTGGTGGTCACTCCTAAAGAGAACCTTAACAACCTTATCTGTGCTACCTCTATCTCTGCTTTTTTTTCACTGCTACAGTCTCTGTCTTGTTCACCTTTCCTTTGATTCTTGCTGACACACAACACTTCTGACCCTTTTCTCCACCCACTCCAACCCACTTGCACTCGCCTCTTCACCTCTTTTCCACACTCCCTGTCGCACTGGACAGTTGGCCCCAAATACTTAAACTCCTGCAGCTTCTTGACCACAGCCACCTGTAACCTCCCTGTTCTACTTCCCTCCCTCTCGTTCAAACACATGTATTACTTACTATGACTGACTTTCATTCCAAGTCTTTCCAAAGCAAACCTCCACCGTTCCAGGTGTGCCTCTACCTGCTCTCTACTCTAACTACAGATCATAATGTCATCCGTAAACACCCTTGTCAACGGAGATTTTTGTCTGACTTCAACTGTCAACCTGTCCATCCTCACAGCAAACAAGAAGGGACTCAAAGCTATTTGATATTTGATGTAGCCCCACCTCCACCTTGAACTCCTCTGTCTGACCTAGTTCTTAAACCTTATCCATTGTTGTAGTTTTACAGTCATCCGGAAGCTCTTCCTGACCACCCAAAGCCTGTCTCAGCTTCTGTCTGAATTCCTCCACATTCTTCCTTTTTCAACTACCTCTGCTCTCCTACCACCACGTTGCAGTCACTAATCTCTCTCAGTTTGCCTTGTCTATATAGAATGTAGTCTACCTGAATACTTTTACCTCCACTTTTAAATGTAACTTTGTGTTCCTCTCTCTTCTGGAAATAAGTGCACTACAGAATTCCCACTGACGATTCACATGTTTAGATTTGGCACATCTAAAAAAACTATTTACCTCCTTCAGGGCATACAGGGCTTGATCTCTCTGAGATGCTACCTTAGATACTTAGATAGAAGCCTCCTCATGTGACATCTCTATATCATCTTCGTCTTTTGAGACTCTTGACTGTCAGCTGCATTTTCATCAGAGTACCTTTTTTGCTATATACTGTAGGCTATGCTTAATACACTGTCAGCACACTACGTCATTTTCTCATTTACCATAAACAGCTCAGCATTTCCCCACTGCTGTGCTGCAGTGCTAGTCCTGGCTATTGCACTCTCCTACTTTCTCCATTCTCCATGTTTGTTAACACTGTGGTTAGTCTTAACAAGGTTCTCTGCAAACCCCCAGTCTCTGTGGGCTCCCTGGCTCGGTGGCATTCTTCTGATTCCGCCCTGCACTCCCAACGACACCCGGCTCAGGGACACTCCTTTTGTCCATGCTCGCATACACCATATACTGTTTGTTTTCTCTTCATACTTCACATGAAAGGAGATCTCAAACGTGTGTTTTTAGGTGAGTCGAGGAACATAAACACTTGTCTCCTAAAAGACATGACATACTTTATTTCTGGGTGTTTGCAGCCCAGTGATATTGTTTTAAAATAGCTGGCCATTTCCTGAAAACATAAGACATCATGCTCTAAAGCAGCCTTACAGAAGTATAGAAACATAATAAAAAATAAATCAATAAATAAATAAAATGAATTTAAAGTTTAAAATTAAGTTACTATATATATATTTAACATCTATCTCTATTGGGCAAGTCGAAGGCAAAGGTGGCTAGGAAAACTGAGATGATATGAGGAAGAAACCTTGAGAGGCACCAGACTCTAATAGAGTCTAACAGTTTTTAGTTGAATGAACTAATGGGTCAGTGCCAATTCACCACAGATCCAGCACTAATTTCTTCCTTCAGAGGTCTTTAAATGATCGCTGATGAAGACCCGACCATAAATCTGGCCGTCCCAACAGTGGTTTAAAGAAGGCATGACAGACTCCGTGTGGCTGTCCATGCAGATCAATCCCCAGTAGAGGGCACACTGGGTGACAAGACTCCAACCAGGGGTAGAACGTCAGGATTGATGAAGTAGGTCCATAAGAAGAGATGGTCAGAGAGGAGAGAGATAGAGAAATAGGAGGGAAAAAGAGAAACATTTTAGGTATGATTGTAATCAGGTGATGGACAAAGTACATTATGTGCAAATTGCAGACAGGGGATCTGGGAAGTCTAGCTATGACAGCATAACTAAAAGTGAGAGCCATGTAAAAAGCATCCCACCACTCCACAGTCTGCAAACCTGAGTGACTTGCGAGGGTGGTAATGTGACAGCATCCAGACATCCCAGTTCCCCAAACACTCTGTGCCCATGAACCCTCCAGATCTGCTATTTTACCTAAAAAAAGTTATTCATAAAAAGCTAGAATAAACAAATATGTTTTCAACCTGGACATAAACACTGAGACTGTCTGTCCCAAACACTAATTGGAAGGCTGTTCCATAACTGTGGGGTTCTGTAAGAAAAAGCTTTGCCCCCTGCTGTAGCCTTTTGTACTTGAGGTACTGCCAAATACTAATAACTTTTGATCAAAGTAGGTGTGACGAATCATAAAAAAAAACAAAAGATCGCTTTATTATCGCAGCGCTTTATTAGTTAGTAATAGTATTTTATAATAAATGCAAAATTTGACAGAGCCAATGCAGTGTGGATAAGAAAGAAATATCTTCTGGTTCTAGTTAGGACTCTAGCTGATGTGTTCTGTACTAACTGGAGCTTGTTTATGCTCTTACTGGAACATCCAGACAGCATTACAGTAATCCAAACTAGTGGTAACAAATGCATGAACTAGTGTTTCTGAATAATGTGATGCCATCATATTTCTTATCCTAGCAATATTTCTGAGATAAAAGAAGGCTACCCTTGTGATATTATGTATGAGAGCTTCAAATGAGAGTCTGCAGTCAAAAATCACACCAAGTGTCAGGGAATGGGGTTTCTTAACAGATAAAAAGACCCATATGCAAGGATAACATAAGAAGGTTAAATTAACGGGGAAAAACAACAACAAAGGTTTAGAAACAGAACACAGGAACACAAACACAACAAAACTCCCCCTTTTACACCAAGGCAGTTTGAGTGCTGGTTTGGAGCTAGAGCCTAATTTAGAACCAGTTCTTTCTTTTTTGACACCCGCTCTGAACCAGGAATAGTGGTACTTAAGTAGCACCAAAACCAAAATGAGCACCAAAACGAACCGCTTGCGTCAGGGGCTGGGGGTGGGGCTACTGTTAGCACCTTTGATAATATACCTCAATTATAATAATGTTTAATACACTTTTACTTTACCGCAATATGATCAGTTATCAGCACAGTAGGGCACTACATGCTAAGGCTACCTTTTTTCTGTGTTAATGATAAAATAACGTTATGTACTTTCTCGATTGCAACCTCTGTTTATACAAATTACTTGGAGCTGCACGTACACGTTGGATTCGCCGTGTTTGGATGCCAATGTAGGTTCACAAAGCCATGAGCATTAGCAGTGAAGCAACATCCACCATTGTTGTTTGTGATGACACTGCTGCACTATCGTTGCTGAGAAACGTGACAGGTATACAGTGACGTAACACTCAGCTCTGTGATGACTCTCTAGCCCATGGAAAGGCAAACCAGTTCTTTGAAGGATCGCCAGTGGAACCAACATTGAACCAGCACCCGGTTCTTTTTGTTGGAAAAGGGGCAAGAGCAAAAAAAAACAAAGAGACAAGGACTCAGCAAAAACAGACATGAGACAACTGGTATAAATAGGAAAACATTGTGGAAACATAAGGAACAGGTGTGCAGAGGCAGGAACAGATAAGGAAAGGGTGGGGCTAGCACACGTGATACAAAAAACAAAAACAAAGGCCCATTGCACAGACACGAAAACTGCCAGAATATCCCCCTAGTGTCCAGGTAGGGAATAGTTGAAGCCATTCCTGATACCAAGGTTTTTTTATTGCTTCACATGATGAAACAGACAAACCATCCAGAGTTACTCTGTAATCAGAAAGCCTGCTTCTGGCTGACCAACCAAATTAACAATTTAAACAGTACAAACTCTGTCACACTAATCAAAGAAAAAAAGCATTTGTAGATTTCCACTCTGACCACGAAACTGACAGGGTGTGTGTGTGGGGGTGGGGTGGGGGTATCTGATTAAGACAAATTCTTCTTCTTCTGAAGACATCCTACAGTCTGTTTGCTTGTTTATTTGCTTGTTGGTAAAAAATGTATTTTTTTTCATTTTCTTTCTTTCTTTCTTTCTTTCTTTCTTTCTTTCTTTCTTTCTTTCTTTCTTTCTTTCTTTCGCCAGCTTTAAGAGATAACCGTATCCAGCTACATAAGTCCACACCCACAGAGCTGTCAATCACCATCTCCAACGTGCAGCTGTCAGATGATGGAGAATATACCTGCTCCATTTTCACCATGCCTGTTCGGATTGCACGGGCCACTGTCACTGTACTTGGTATGTCTTTGTGCATGTGTTTGAATGTCAACTGTTTCTTTTCCTCAATATTTTTATTTTTATTTATTTCAATATTTTTATTCAGGAGTACCTGGGAAGCCAGTAATAACAGGTTTTGAGGATCCTGTGCAGGAAGGAGGGGCTGTGACACTTACCTGCACCAGCACGGGTAGCAAACCTCCTGCTCTACTGTACTGGTATAAAGGACAGGAAAAGCTAGAGGGTACACACACATATACACCCACTCAAATATTCACACATTTGTATAGAAAAACATATACTTTGGTGTGGACAGGGTTTGAAATAAAGTTTGAAGTATACTTGTTTCTGTGGCCCCTTGCTTTATCCAAAATATCACCACACAAACTATCTCAGTGGTTAAGACATTATACTTCTGCTCAAAATGTCACAAATTCAAATCCTAGCATTGCTACAGATTGCACTTTGAGCAAAGCTCTTAACCCGCAATTTGTTTAGTTACCGGTATATAACATTCCTCTAAATAAGAGTCATTCCTTATAAGGGTTCAAATGCTGTAAAGGTAACTTCATACACTGATCAGCAATAAAATGAAAACCACTCACAGGTGATTATTGATTAGCACTGAGTAACTTGTTACAATGGCACCTGTCAAGGGGTAGGATAAATTATGCAGTATACCCCCTACTTGGAAAAGGAGTTCCCTAATGGCATTGGCCTCATTCAGCAGGATAATGCTCCCTGTCACACCATAAAAATGTTCAGGAATGGTTTGAGAAGGTGTACATCTAAGGAATGTGTTGGACAAATATGTCCGATTTGTTTAAGCACCACCTCCTCGCTCACAGGTCATAAAATATTTGTTGTTAACATCTTGGTGCCAAATACGACCAAACACATTCAGAGGTTTTGTGCTGTCCACATCTCAACAGATCAGAGTTAGTTGCACAAAATGGACCGGCACATTATTAGGCAGCTGGTTTCGATTAATTAATTAGTTAAATTATGATTGACTGTTTTGATGAATTAATTAAATGTACAGTGGATTGTGAAAGGCATAAAATTAAACATCAAATTCAGCATATTGATTACAATTTTTAGTACAGAAAAACAGCACCCTGCAAAAGAAGGGTAACCCCAGGAAACATAAGCTCTCAGATCACTTTGACCAAGGTATCAGACCTTAATTAGCCTGTTATGGTCATAGCTTGTTCACAGTCATCATTAGGAAAGGCCAGGTGATGCAAATTTCAAAGCTTCATAAATATCCAGACTCCTCTAATCTCGTCCCAACAATCAGCACCCATGGATTCCTCTAAGCAGTTTCATAGCACTCTGAAAATGAAAATGATTGATGCCTACAAAGCAGGAGAAGGCTATAAGAAGATAGAAAAGTGTTTTCAGGTACTGATTTCCTCAGTACGGAATATAATTAAGAAATGGCAGTTTACCGGAGGTCAAGTTAAGGTCTGGAGAACCAAGAAAAATGTCAGAGAGAACTGCTCATAGGATTGCTAGAAAAGCAAGTCAGATCGCTAATTTGACTGCAAAAGACCTCCAGAAACATTTGGCAGATTCTGGAGTTGTGGTAGACTGTTCAACTGTTCAGTGTCACCTGCATAAATATAGCCTTCATGAAAGAGTCATCAGAAAAAACATCTCCTTCGTCCTCACCACAAAATTTAGCATCTGAATTTTGCAAAAGAACATTTACACAAGCCTGATGAATTTTGGAAAAAAGTGATGTGGCCGACGAGGTTAAAATAGAACTCTATGGCCGCAATGAGCAAAGATATGTTTGGAGAACAAAGAGCACGGATTTTCATGAAAAGAACACCAGTTCAACGGTTAAGCATGGGGTGGATAAATCATGCTTTGGCGTTGTATTGCAGCCGATTGCACTGGGAACATTTCACAGGTAGAGGGAAGAATGGATTCTATTAAATTCCAAATTCTGGTAGCAAACATACTGTAACACAATCTGTAAAAAAGCTAAAATAGAAAAGAGGATGGCTCCTACAAATGGATAATGATTCTAAACACAGCTCAAAATCTCTAGAAGTTAGAAATGAAAGAGAAATGAAAGACACTTAGCTGGCTACAAAAAGCGTTTACAAGCTGTGGTACTTGCCAAAGAGGTTGTAACGAGTTACTAAATATGCAGGGTGCCCAAACTTTTGCTGCGGGCC
This sequence comes from Tachysurus fulvidraco, assembly GCF_022655615.1. Classification (NCBI taxonomy): domain Eukaryota; kingdom Metazoa; phylum Chordata; class Actinopteri; order Siluriformes; family Bagridae; genus Tachysurus; species Tachysurus fulvidraco. The sequence goes on from NC_062539.1 coordinate 10,836,231, forward strand.
CTTTTCCTTTTCTGTTATTTTAAAATGGTAAAAGATAAAAATAAACATAGACTTAGAAACATAGATTTTGTTTAAAATATAAAGGGAATGTCATCTGTAACTTTATGCCTTTTGGAGATCATTTCATCTTACACTTGCTTGACTGTTCACATTAACAGAAATTTTGACCAGGAGTGCCCAAACTTTTGCATGCCACTGTATAAGATACAACTAGATATATAAATGTATTTATGTGTAGTTCTGTATCCAGTAAATTTGAAGTAAATTACAGATTGTTGAGTTGACTTGTTAGCTGGATCATCTACTAATAGCCTATCTGCCTGTTTTTTTATTTTGTTTTTTATTATTATATTAAGCTCGTCCAAATGTGGTGGAGTCAAACCCCAATGAGCCAACATACACGGTGACAAGTGTGCTCACGCTGCGGGTGACCAGGAACGATAACAATGCCATGATTGGCTGTGCTGTGGACCATCCATCCATCACCAATGGCGAGAAAAGAACAGAAAAGCCTTTGAGTGTGCTGTGTAAGACACAAATACATATAATAGCATTGCACAATTTAATGTGACAGTTTGTGTAATGTATGAAAGTGAGAGACAGGATGCATGTTCATAAACAGAAATTGCATTCTATTGTGGGCAATCAAGAATTTATAACATGTAGTATTTGTCAAAACACTGACAGGCAGACTTAACACATTCTAATATGTAATTAACAAAAGCTGTAAAGCTGGAGAAAAGTGAGTTTAATAATAAAAAAAAAAAGGCATGTAACTGCAAAGGTTTTTTTTAAACCCTGTTGTGGTCCAAGAAATCAATATCTGGACCTAAATATGATCGACCCACAATTAATCTTATTTTCAGACATAATCATGTAAATGCTGTGTGTGTGTGTGTGTGTGTGTGTGTGTGTGTGTGTGTGTGTGTGTGTGTGTGTGTGTGTGTGTGTGTGTTTTTCCCCAAGTCTCCCCAAGTGTCATGATTAAGCCTGAGAGTGACCTGCCCCGCGAGGGAGAAAGGTTTTCTCTGCATTGTGTGGGGATTGGAAACCCTGAGTAAGTGCACACACGCACATGCATACCCACGGACAAACTCACAAATGCACATGCACAAAACATGTGGTAAAATACATATTTACTTGCATCCTGACATTTGTTCATTATAGATGAAGTTTGAAAGGTTATTCATCTCTTTTCTTTCTTGCTTTTCCAGCGAAACCAATCACTTCTTACATTCTTCTGTTTTTGCTGTCTCTTTGCTTGTTTTCATACTTTCTGTCTCTGCGCTTTCCTTACTTATTTAATGAAAGATTACAAAAATAAATCTCAAATGAATAGATTTTTTTTTGTTAAAGTTGTATTTATCTTCATGGCACTTATACCTGAGAGAAAATAAGATTTTAGAAAAAAGAAATAATAATAATAATAAAACACTGGTCTTCATTTAGGGATGTACCGATCCGATATTTTGGATCGGTATCGGCGCCGATGCAAGCATTTTGAGTGGATCGGTGGTGCGTGACTGATCCAAATCCGATACGCGTGGTCATGGGCGTCGGAACCATTATATGTGGGTGGGACAGGACCCACCCACTTATTAAGACCAATAATATTGGACCCAGCGACTTTTACCGTCTCTATTCAGCGCATATGTCTTTTTTTATTACTTTTCAGAGCGCCGCCAGTCGAATCCATTCTGCTTGAGGAATGCCCTAATAAATTAAACTCCATTCTCCGTTACCATTTACCTCAGCACGTTAAACATGTCTACATGTTTACTGTTTAATACATTTTGCATTGTGTTTAAAGAGTTCTAATTTAAGATTCACTTTAAAATATTGCCTTTTCTTCATAAAATAATTTAATTTAATAATTGCAGTATATATGGTTTAGATTGTTATACCAGTAACTGTTAAAAGTAAGGTTTGCTACTGCATTAATACTTTTTTAAGGTTTCTTGTGTTTTCATTTTTCATCCATTAATGGGCATTTTTGTATGTCTTTGCCAGAAACAAATAAATCGTAATAACTAAGCGAGTTGTATACATTAATTAGTTTTAAAGATAGAAAAGAACACATATATCAGATCGGTATCGGCCAATACTGGCAAACGCTGGTATCGGAAATCGGATTGGAAGAAAAAATTGGTATAGGTACATCCCTAGTCACATGATCTACACTAACTATTTGTACAAACCTGCTAAATAGTGGACCTACAAGCATGTAACAATTTTTTTAAATTATTTTTTCCATATATTGTGTATATTACACAATAAAAGTTTACAACAGAATATTATGAGGTCAAAATGGATTCTATAGATAAACAGTATATCCATAGTTTATTAGTAAAAAGAACTTCAAGTGGTTTATTTTCATTCTATTGATGTAAAATTGGATTTTTTTTTCTGTAACAGTGCTTCCAAATGGTTTTAAATTTGCAGTTTACATCTGAATTGTATGAAAGCCAATTTAATAGGAGTTCAGCATTTATCATTATTGCACACTAGAGATAGCAATTTAGTTGCATGCAGTTTTATAATAAGAAGAATCGTATCAGGTGTTTGTGATGTTTTTTAATTGAATTGGTTGAAGTAGTTTTATAAATGCAGTACATTTGTCAACAATGCAATACCTTCTACCAAAGAAAATGTTATTTTAGGTTTTACATGTATGTAAGGATAGTGGAATTTTAATACCGAACCATTGTGGCCCAGTGTAGGCATTTATATGTTTACCTAAACAGGTTGTTTTATATGACAATTAATCTTTCTAACTTTCAAAATTTAATTCATATTTAGCTAATGTTTATCAAATTGCAGTCTTTGCTATCAAATTGTAGTCTTGTTTTGGTCTGAGGTTCCTTACAAACAAATTTAGATTTCATGAATTTTATACATGCCTATGTTACATATGAATAAATCAACTTTACTATTAGCTAAACATTATCATAATTATATTCTGTTGTAATCAAATGCAAATTTACATTATTTTTTATTTCATTGCACAGGCAAAATCAAAACAGTGAGTGAGATCTCACTATTGGAAATTCTAAATGCCATCTAAATGCCATGGTCAGGTTCTGAGGTGTACTTGAGATTGTTGACAATTGTTCAGATTAATTTTAGTTTTTTAGTTTTACGTTTGTTCTGAACCACTTGCCAGTGAAACACTGACTGATATGTGTTTTTTTTATGGTGGCACTTCAGTGGTATTGTCAAATTCTCAGATCTTGCAATTTATTTTTTACATGTTTGGCAATGATTGCATCAACAAACCAATTACATGAGAAAGAAGCATGAGTATTATTTATTTGTATGTTTGCTTATTTATTTATTTGTGTATTTGTGTTTATTCAGAATTCTAGAATTTTCTTCTCTATTTCAGGTGTTATTCTGCTTCATTTATAGATAAATGAAACTTAAATACCAAAGCAAGCAAAATGAAAATGATTTAGAATCGAATCCTTAGACCATGCCATCAGCTGCAAAAGAAGGTTCTATTTCGACTTTTTTTCCACAAGCACAATCTTCCTAATTACCAGCAGAAAATTATAGCTCACCAAATTATATGCTTACATTTTTAGATATTGTCTGATTACCTGACATCAAATATGCATAGTGGGAAGCAAGCTGGGATTTTATTCTCTCAACTGCTGAGATTTAAAGCTTCAACTTGTTTTCCCATCCGATGAGAGAAAGTCTGTCTTATCACTCCCTCAAAATTTAGCACTTTAACAGATGGAGCACAGTATAGGGCACAGTTTTGCAGCTGCAGTTCTTCCGATACTTTATTCAGTGTTATAATCTTCAAAAAGTCAAAAAAAAAAAGAAGCTTTATGAAATACAGTAATCTAATCCAACACTCCAAAAGGAGCAGAAACCTGGACTGGTTAACAAAGATTATCTACAGGCATTAATTTAAGGATTTATTATGTTCAAGACGTGAACGTTAAGGGCTGTTGTTGGGATAAATTACAAGTATGTGATTTAGTTTTCTTGTTTATTTTGTGGGTGTTGCAAATTGCACATTCTGTTTAAGTTAGGTATAGAGTGAGTTTACATGAAGAATGTAGATAGCTAGAGTGAGCTGTGATGGTAGATTATGTATAGAGTGATGTTCAGGTTGCTGAATTATAGTATCAGGTTTTGGGTCATAACTAGTTAATGCATAAGGTGTAGTTAAAGTTTTGATAGATAATGTATAAGGCATGGTTATGGGTTGGGTGAGAAAATTAAAGGGGATTCTTAAGAATAGATATTGTACATATGACATGGTGAGTGTTAGATTATGTATAGTATGTAATTACGTTTGGTGGTGGGGTTTTTTGGTAGATTCTGTATAGGGTGTGGTTTAGATGGGGCAAGATGATGAGAAGCAATGTTGTAGGTGAACCTGACTGTGCTTCCGTTAGAATAAAAATATGTAACTCCACCTGCTGGTGTAGTATTGCATTACAAATCATTGCTAAATTTGTATCCCTTTAGTGCAGCAGGGTGCTATTCTATACCTATACTCTCTATTCTATGGCTATGAGCCATTAGTCAGGAAGATGTATTATATCTATCTACAGCGCCTCACACAATTTAGGTACTATAAATGCACACAATTGAATTCCACTGCAGTCCCTGGCATAATCTCCATTGAGTGTATGTAAGGTGTCACAGTTCCCCCAAGTTTTCCCCCAAGCATAAACTCACTAACAGTTTCTTAGCACATCATGGGGATTATGCTATCTGTTATCTCTTATCTAATTTGTTTTATATGTTTGCACAGATATGCATAACACCTTCTGTTTAGTATTAGCATTTGTTTTGTACGCATGGCAGTTTTTACCATACATATCGTGTAGACAAACTATTTGTTGCTATCTATTCTTGAGATATTTTTCTTAAACATTCTCGTAAGCGTAAGTGGTGTTTCTAAATCAATTGTAATATTTTGCACACATAGACATTTATAAGACAGTTTAATAACTAATGTACTACTGGTACTAGTATCTGTCTTTTAAACTACTGTATACTCATCAGATAATAAGTGTAATATTTTAGCAATTTCAATAAAATACCTCACTTTACATCACTGTAGTGTACCTTTTGTCAGTGGAATTATTTAGATCTGAGAGATTAATGAGAGCTGAATGGTACCATTGCACCGTTAAATTGTTTGTGCCTTAGGAAGCAAAAAGTTCATCAGTGATTTTTCTTATCATGTGTGGCTGATCAGACATTAAAAGATGCCTTATGTCTAATCTCCTTGGTCCTTTTTTCCTCTCTAACCTAACCTAATCTCTCTCTCTCTCTCTCTCTCTCTCTCTCTCTCTCTCTCTCTCTCTCTCTCTCTCTCTCTCTCTCTCTCTCTCTCAATTGTCATTTTGCACTGCTCTGCCCAAAATCTGTAAAATAAAGTACTCATTGTTAATGTATCATTGTAGTTATGATTAGGATTCTGGTTCAGGATAGATAGGGCTGATTATGCATAGGTTATGGTTAAGGTTAGATGGAGCCGTACAATAATGTGCCAATTACATCAATTCATAGGTCTGTATCATATCTCTGGCATTCATGCTATGTATTTTACTTTAAACCAATATCTATTTTTGTATTAGCTGTCTGTTACTGTGTTCTAACCCAAGCAAATTTTACTGTTTGTGTAATTTATATTAAAAACTGGATTCTGATTCATATTCTCTCTCCCAATTTCAGGCCATTGTCATTTATTTGGCAAAAGAAAGATGCAGAATTCCCCCCACAGGTGAGGCCTGATGGTGCATTCCTCCGTTTTGAGGCCCTCAACAAATCCGATAATGGAGTTTACTTGTGTCACGCAGACAATGGAATTGGCTGGAATGAGGGATCCTACACTCTGCAGGTACAAGGTAATGAACAAATATCAGATAAAGGCACAGACAACAGAACAGAAACAGAATTTTCTTTCTGTTTTCAACTTTTATCCTTTATTTGAATTTATGTTCCCCATTGTACCATTTTTTCTCTTTTTGCATGGCCCCTGATTGTTTAATTTTTTGTTTAATTTTTCTTGTTTTCTGTTCTATTTCACTCAACCTATCAATCCATCCCCTACTCCTCACCTCTTTTGTTATCTGTTCATCTCTTTAGACCTGAACGATTCCAACCCTATGTTCTCCCCTTTCTTTCCCTCTACCTCACCCTCTGATTCTCTTTTTTCATCTCTCCTTCACACTCATTCTCCTTCTTTTGCTTCTCAGTCTATTATCCAGCCCTTTGGTGAAACTTCTACTATTGTATCTTCCATTATTCCAACTTTGTCCTTGCTCCCTTCATCCACCATTTCTTTTTCTTCCCCTTCACTGAATATATCTTCTTTTCTCTCCCCTTCATCATTTCCATCATCTTTTAATTTTTCTTCTACCTCTTCATTTCTTCCTTCCTCCCTTTCTCTTTCTACAACTCCCTCTTCTTCTCTTTCTCCTTCCACCTCTCTCTCATCTCTTGTTCACACCACTACAATCTCTAACTCCCTGATTCCTGACCTCCTTCCATCCCTCTCCTCCTCATCTACCCCTCTAATCTCATCCCCACCTTCTTTCACTCCCCCTTTTATCACTCCATCCACGGTTTCCTGGCTGAATGGCGTGTACATTACAGGTAATTTATACACACAAGCATATATAAAAAAAGCTACACACACACACACACACACACACACACACACACACACACACACACACACACACACATCCTGATAATCTCTTTGTGTTAGTGTGTTTATATGCTCATCTAAATAGATTTGCATTATAACAAGAATTACAAAAATCCAAATTTTAACAAATCCATGTTTTAACTCAAAAGCTTTAAGACCGTGTGTATATGTATTTTGTTTATGTGGGATGTGTATTAGAGCAAAGCTGAGATCATTTGCAGGTTGTTCTGAATATGAGAACATGCTCTTCAGCAACAATACAAAATTTAATATAATATTGCTGGCTACAAAGCTAAGAATATCCACTACACAATCTAGTACAACAATCTACTTCACGGCTTAATAAATCTTTGGCACCAACAGATGAACATTTTTCCTTTTAGCTGGTAATTGAAGTTATAGTAAGTTATGTTACTTATATACAATATATGGAGATATCTTTGACATAACTGTTCATATTTACTAAGCTTTTTTTTTTTTTTTAAACTTTGTTTAAAATGTAAAATAAATTAAAATACAAAGCATTTGTGCTAATTAAATGCTAAATGCTAAATGTTACAGAAAATAAATATGATATTTACTTGCTCTCATATGTTTTCAGCTGGCCTTGTGATTTGAACCTTTGAACTATTTCCTGATGGCGTTTAAAACCAATTAGTAAAATTTGCTGGACCTCCTAACATAATCCATTTGCATTTAATAGTCATTCAAATGCAAAAGCAATGCACAAGCAATGTGCAATAGTATGGTTAGGTGTAAGGTAGCTGCACGTAATCAGATCGGTTTTCTGTTTTCTTCCGAGTTACACTTACACCTTCAGCAATACAGAGATCATGTACATACACACACACACACACACACACACACACACACACACACACACACACACACACACACATTCATTAACAACCATCTTTTCATAATATCTCTTTGATTTTTCTCTCTTTTCACATTTTCTGGTCCTTCACTGATGTGGCACTGATCTGTTAATCCATCCATTCATCTAATTGAGAAGATGCTGAAGGTATTGTCTTCAGGCAGTTCGTTTTGCTTCAGTCTGTTGGTGTTTATTTCTTATATTGTTTTCATACATCCTTTTGTTCTCATTCCTGTCCCATCCAACTTTTTTCTTATTAAAACTCTTTAATAATTAACTGTAAACTTCAATTTCCACTGCACTGCACAAGCTAATATGAATCTTGAGTTTAAAAAGTGAAAGACTGACAAGACTTCTGTGTTTAATTTTAAGTAGAACATCTTCAGGCTTTGAATTCAAAGAGATTCTTCCAGGACACAAGCAAATGCTCACAGTAGCTCCTGGGTGTAGCTGGATTTTCAAATGTTACACCACACTTTTAGGTATATATTTACCCAGTAAGGCTAAAAACTATAACATTCAGAGGTTATTAGATGGAAGTTGTACATCTCTTTCTTTCCAATAATTCAATAATCACAACTTTTCTACTCCATGACTCCATGACTAGTGAAGGTCTATGTTATGATGGCTATGGGACAAAATGCATGAATCTTGAACGAGATGCTACGTGGTCATGATTTTGTGGATGTGGTGTTTATGGTTACACATTTGGTGGAATACTATGGGATAGCTGAAAGACATGGTGATGAGCCGATTCCGCTTTCCGCATATCTTGCATCCAATGCTTGTACTAGTAATAGTGCTTTGATAATTTCAATCTATAGTTGTCACACCATGCTGAAATAGTAGGTGTAGTATATAAATAATTCAAGACTACTAGATTAAGAAATAGTATGAGGGAAATAGTTTTTTGCGCACTGACCACTGATTCACTTCAAACTATTCACTTGATTATCCTCTTGAATACTGGGGGTTAAAGTGAGGGCTATCTTGTTATCATCAGACACTGAAACAAGAAATATAGCAAACATCACAAAAGAAAAGCTGATCTTCAACATGTGCAGAGATGCTGGTGATGACGAGCTGCTGGAGCCAATTAAACTTGCCAAACTTGGCATGGATAGCAAAAAGCTATTTTTGCTCACTGACAACTCATCCTTGAGCAGCTATAACATGATTTAGCTCATTGTGGTCACCTGCATTGATGTCATTGGCAACATTTTCTATCCCGATATAGCAGACATAATACATGCAAATTTAAACTAATGAAAAATCAGATATAAATAATCAGAGACCAGGCAACAGGTTGGCCAATGTGAAAATAGACTAACTCTAGGAAAATCCATAGCACAGTAGTAAACCATCAACATAGTTCACTTTCTATTTTGTTTCAGTGACAGTGGGCAAAGCTCATGATACTGTATGAAACATGAATTACTTACACCAGGAAAACTGCAATTTTCAAATTTGAATAATGAGCTAAATAGAAATAAAAGTTTCTAATTCATCTACTTCTTAGTCAATATTAAAGTTTATATTTTAGAATTTGCAGGTCTTGATATATCCCCTTATTTATATTAACCTATCCCATCATCACTCCCTATCCAGCCACACACTTTCTCTATCGGCCCCGGACACCTGTCTGCTTTCCTATCCACTACTCAAGTGGATAACAGGCCAGACCCGGTACCCCCTTCTCTGAATGAACCGGAGTCCTTCCATAACAGTATGTCCACACCAGACCGTCAGACCGCCAGTCTGGGCCAGATAGGGCAGGTTGTGGTTGGGCAGGCCACAGCACTGTGCAAGCATGATCAGGCCTGGGCTGCACTTTTCTCCAAGTTTCAGCAAGTTTCTGATCAGCTAGGGCAGATCCAGGCTTTACTGCAGCCTTTAGGGGCCCGAGGTGTAGACAGCCCTTTGGGTGATGCTCCTCAGGCAAGCAGATTGGAGCCGGTCGCTTCTACGGTTCCAGAAACACGTTTGTCCCCCAGCAGCCCTATGCGCGGCAACCAGGGATCTGCAATGCATTTATCATACAGTGTTTGTTGTTGTTTGAGATGCAGCCCTCCCAGTTCCTTCCTGAGAAAGCCAAAATTGACTGATGATTGTCCTTTTTTTCAGGCAGAACACTAGCCTAGGCTATGGCCCTTTGACCATACCCTTTCATTAATTGATGCCATGAAAAGCACCCTGATCGGATAGGGGATCTGACCTCACCCCTACTTCACATACTCCAGGACACATAGTCCGCTATACCATTGATTTCTGAACTGTGGCAGCCGGCTCATGCTCAAATGACCAGGCCCTCCAGGAGGTCTATGTGCAGGGCCTCTCCGAGGAGCTGAAGAATGAGCTAGTGGCTCGCGATCCCCTTTAGCACTTGGAGGCCCTGTACCAGCTTGCTATATGCATTGATGCTGAACCGAGCAAAAGGCAAGTAGGAGTTACAGGGGTTGCACTGGCTCTTGCCTATATCGTATTGCCTGTGGTCACACCTCTCCCTGGATTTCATCACTGGCCTGCCTTGCTCCCAGGGAATGAGTGGCAAATTTCCATCTGCCCCCCTGAGCCAATGAAATGGCGGAACTCATATTACAGCATGTCGTACAGACACATGGCTTCTGACTTAGTCTCTGATCTGGGCCCCCAATTTGCTAGCCAGTTGTGGTGGGCTTTCTGCCGCCTAATCAATGCAACCACCAGCCTCTCATTGGGTTTTACCCTGAATCAAATGGTCAGACAGAGAGGGTCTTGGACTTGGTTCACTACCTCCATTGTCTGGCCACCTCTAGCTCGGCAACCTGGGTCAGAAATTTGATGTGGGCCGAGTATGTCCACAACACTCTTTGGCACTCCGCCCTGGGCATGTGACCTTTCGAATGCCAGTTTGGTCTCTGCCCTAAACCCTAGTGAAAGATAACACAAGTAAACACAACAGGGAGTTTTTAAATAAAGGTTTTTAAACATTTAAACATATCTTAACTGTGGTTTATCACACCTGAGTTCAATTTCTCTAGCCACACCCAGGCCTGATTACTGCCACACCTGTTCACAATCAAGAAATCACTTAAATAAGACCTGAATGACAAAGTGAAGTTTACCAAAAGATCCTCAAAAGCTACACATCATGCCAGGATCCAAAGAAATTCAGGAACAAATGAGAAAGGAAGTAATTGAGATCTATCAGTCTGGAAAAGGTTATAAAGCCATTTCTAAAGCTTTGGGACTCCAGCAAACAACAGAGCCATTATCCACAAATGATGAAAACATGGAACAGTGTTTCCCAGGAGTGGATCATCCAAGATGTCACAAAAGACATCCAAAGAATTGCAGGCCTCACTTGCCTCAACTAAGGTCAGTGTTTATGACTCCACCATAAGAAAGAGACTGGCATAAATGGCCTACATGGAGTTCCAAGATGAAAACCACTGCTGAGCAAAAAGAACATAAAGGCTCATCTCAGATTTGCCAGAAAACATCTTGATGATCCCCAAGACTTTTGAGAAAATACACTGTGGACTGACAAGACAAAAGACATTTTGGAAGGTGTGCGTCCCATTACATCTGGCATAAAAGTTAACACTGCATTTCAGAAAAACAACATCATACCAACAGTAAAATATGGTTGTGGTGGTGTGATGTTCTGGGGTTGTTTTGCTTCTTCAGGACCTAGAAGACCTGTTGTGATAAATAGAACCATGAATTCCGCTGTCTACCAAAAAATCCTGAAGGACAATGTGCTGCCATCTGTTTGTGGCCTCAAGCTGAAGCAAAGTTGGGTTCTGCAGCAGGACAATGATCCAAAACACATCAGCAAGTCCACCTCTGAATGGCTGAAGAAAAACAAAATGAAGACTTTGGAGTGGCCTAGTCAAAGTCCTGACCTGAATCCTATTGAGATACTGTGGCATGACCTTAAAAAGGCAGTTCATTCTCGAAAACCCTCCAATGTGGCTGAATTACAACAATTCTGCAAAGATGACTGGACCAAAATTTTGCAAATGCTTGATTGCTGTTCTTGCAGCTAAGGGTGGTCCAACCAGTTATTAGGTTTAGGGGGAAGCACTTATTCACACAGGGCCATGTAGGTTTGTTTTCCCATAGTAATAAAAACCTTCATTTTAAAAAAAATGCATGTTGTGTTTAATTGTGTTAACTTTGACTAATATTATCAATAAAATTAAAAATCAGGAAACAAAAACTTTTTCACACCACTGTATATGATGTATTTTATTTTGTTTTAATCATTTTGTTGTCTCTCAGACCCCACAGCAATGTCCACTTCATCGGGTGTTGATCATGCTGTGATTGGTGGAGTGGTGGCTGTCATTGTCTTCATCATGCTGTGCCTCCTCATTGTCCTTGGCAGATACCTCATCAGACACAAAGGTAAGAAAGCACATGAACCACAACAATATGATGTAATTAAAGGTTGCTTAGCCAAAAAAAATGGTGATTGGAACACACTTACTGCATTGCATGTATTTGAAATAGAGAAAAATCATATAATCCAATCACTGTGTACACCGCTTTATAATTGTTTGCATTCAGAATGAAACATTTAATTTCATGTGCATACAATTAGCATACAGTGATCATCAATAAAATTATTTGTATTAATCCCATATTAAGACCACCTGTTTCCACTTGATTTTCCTGACAGCTTGTCAAGACGTTGTAGGATGTGTACCATTTTTTAAAGAAAACATGAGTGAGAAGGCAAAACAAATGTATTTTATTTCTTGTAGGGCTCAAGTCAATATGTAAGGCATAAAATAATGGCACAGTCATCAAACAAAACATAACAAAATAGAAAATAAGGAAATAATCCCTGTTCAAATGTATGCATACCTTTTAGTTCTTAATATAGTGTATTGCCCTTTTACCATCAATGATGGCATGCAGTCTTTTGTAATAATTGTGCATGAGGTCCTTAATTCTCTCATGAGGTCCTTAATTCTCTCTCTCCTTAATTCTCTCCTATTCTTCTTGGCAAAATGCCTCCAGTTTCTGTAAATTATTTGGTTGTCTTGCACAAACCAGATACCCCTAAAGTGGCTCAAATATATTGAGGTCAGGAGACTGTGATGGCCACTCCAGAACCTTCAAAGTTTCTGCTTTAGTCATTGGAGGGTCAACCTTGCCTTGTGCTTTGGATTATTGTCAAGTTGAGCATCCCACATGCAGCTTTTGTACTGTAGAATGCAAATTGTCTGTATTATATGATTACATGCTGCATTCATCTTGCGATCAAATTTTACTTCTCTTTGCCACTGGAGCTCACACAGCCCCTAAGTGATCCACCACCATGCTTTATAGTGGAGATGGTTTACTTTTCACCATAGGCCTTGTCTCCTTTTAAAACATAATGTTTATAGTTGCAACTATAAAGTTAAATTTTGGTCTCATCACTCCAAATTAATGATCCAGAATGTGTAAGTCTTGTTTAGGTGCTGCCTGGCATACTGAAGGTGGGCCTTTTTGTGGCATAGGCTCAGTACGGGCTCAGTGGCATTGTGTTCAAATATGTCCTTATTATGCTCCTTGAAACAACAACACCCCTTTTTTCCAGAGTACCATGTAATTCTCCCAAGTTTTTTGTGGGGTTTTCTTTGTAAACAATTCTTCTGGTAGTAGTGGTTGAAATCTTTCTTGATCTACTGTACCTGACTGTGACTTATTATCAACAGATCAACTTATTTTCCACCTCTTAATCAGAGTTTGAACAGTACTGACTGGTATATTCAAGTGTTGATAGATAAATTTATATCCTCTTCCTTCTTTATAAATTTCAACTACCTTATTACACAGGTCCACTGGCAGTTCTTTTGTCTTTCCTATGGTGCAGTATCCAGCCAAGTCAGTGCATCACCTCATGAGCTGAGAAATTCACTGACTATTTATGCAGAGACACTGATTGCAAGTAGACGGTTAGGCTTGACGAAGCAATTAGTCGTCACGTCCTACCCTTTTTGTAGGCAAGTGGACGGATAGTGTGCGAATAATTTTGGAGGTGAGTGGATAGATAGAGTGCCAATAATTCTGGAGATGAGCGGAGTGTGACGTTGCCAGAACACCCATAATCCACTTCTCCTTGATGCATCGAGCTCTTGACACATCTGAATCATGTTGCAGACATTTTGCGATTTCAGACCTATCGGGAGTTGACGTGCATGTGATGTCAGCAATACACCCGTGCCAGAGTTCTTCTTATTGTGCTGAGCGTTTTGATATGTCACACGTTTATATTGTGGTAATTTTGGATTTTGCTCATTTTGGGGGGAATTTTTGGGAAATTTGATCATCCGCCACGGGAAAACCATAATGCCTGTCGGTACCCCAATTTTAAAAAAATAGTCCAGAGTAAGAGTCTAAAAGAGCTGGCTGAGCTTGGTTTAGATAGGTCAAAAGCTTGCTGAGTTATAAACCTCCAAATATTTTGAATGGGATTCTATGTAAAAAAGGCCACTTTGAGATTTGGTACCGGGAGTACCAGAATTTCATTCATTCATTCATTCATTTTCTACCGCTTATCCAAACTGCTCGGGTCACAGGGAGCCTGTGCCTATCTCAGGCGTCCTTGGGCATCAAGGCAGGATACACCCTGGATGGAGTGCCAACCCATCGCAAGGCACACACACACACTCATTCACTCACGCAATCACACACTATGGACAATTTTCCAGAGATGCCAGTCAACCTACCATGCATGTCTTTGGACCGGGGGAGGAAACCGGAGTACCTGGAGGAAACCCCCAAGGCACGGGGAGAACATGCAAACTCCACACACACAAGGCGGAGGTGGGAATCGAACCCTGACCCTGGAGGTGTGAGGCGAACGTGCTAACCAATAAGCCACCGTGCCCCCAGTACCAGAATTTGGATTGCTTAAAATAGCAACAAACTTCAGACAGGATCTACAATTTTGGTGCATGTGGCTCAAAAGCTCTAGGAGGAGTTACTCTTGATAAATTAACTAAATAATAATATAACTAAACATGTTGGCTCTTACAAGCCAGCATTTTACATTTCTGGCATTTAGCAGAAACCCTTATCCAGAGTGACGTACAATTTGTTACAGTTTATATAACTGAGGGGCCTTGCTCAGGGGCCCTGCAGTGGCAGCTTGGTGGACCTTCGATTCAATCTCATGACCTTCCAATCAGTAGGGGTTGCGGTTTGTGTGTGTATGTAAAATTCCCAAGAGATCAGTAGTATGTAAAATATTCAAACCATCCTGATATCAACCATGCCATGGTTAATGTTACAGAGACTTCAGTTTTTACCCATTCATATATTTAATGTGAATTTTAAGCTCTTGATTCCTGAATTGTGTCTGCATCATTTTATACATTGCGCTACTGCTACATGATTGGCTGGTTAATACCCAATGTATACCCCTTCACTATTTTCATATTTTTTATGTATTTTACATTATTACAATCATTCAGTTTTTACACTCCGTACCACAAAATTACAAAAATGAAAACAGAATTCTAGAAATGTTTGCAAATGTATGAAAAAATAAACTCAAATATCACATGTAAATAAGTGTTCAGACCCTTAGCAACAACACTTGAAATTTAGCTAAGATGCCTTCAATTTCTCTTGATCTGTCAGAGAGGAACCAGGTGAGGAGGAACCAGTCCTCTGCTTGTACACTAGGAGGCATTATGGCAGTGTGTGTTTATGTTTTTGGGCAATGTGTTTATGATTGGCATTTACATGTGTTTACCCCATGTCTTTGCTATGTCTTTGTCCTAGCCTTAATGGCATTCCTGCCTCTACACACCTGCTCCTTATGTTTCTCTGATTACTTTTCCTGTTTATATCTGTAGTCCTCGACTTTTGTCTCCCGGTTTTGTTTCCTGATTTTTGGTTTCATAGTTTTGGGTTTTTGGGTTTGTTGTTTTAAATACATTTCCTGATTCGTGTCACTATCCATGCAGCTGGATGTGATTTTGTTCCTGTGGATATTGTTCCTGTTCCGTTGTTTAACAGAAGGACTCAGCCATATACTGTACAGACCCAGTGAGATGGCACCAAACCTATACCCTAAGGCTTCTGGAGCAGCTATCTTTGGACCTTTATTCAAGTTTGGGTTTTTGGGGGACTCTTTTTGCCATCGTTCTATACAAGCTTCATTTGGGCATGCTGCTCTGCTTTCTGTTTGCCCGTGTGGGATACCACCTCACTTCTTGTCTGCAGAGGATCGAACTCCTGGTGTTTCATCAATGCATGATATGGCTCCATTCCTGTTCCTGTGGCCTCCACTACTTGCCCATGAAGGATGCTACGTTTTGCTATGCATGGACATTTTTTTGCATGTGGCTCGGTATTGGCATCTGGGAGAGGATGGTACCTTGTGGGTCTGCCCCAGTCTGGCTGGGGTCTTGCTTGGGCCTGGTGCTCAGCTGAGGACATCTTTATCTCGGCTGTGGATGTCACTCGGCCCTTCTGCTCAATTGTGGATTTTGTTTGGGACACTTTGGTTTCACCTTTGTGTCCCTTCCTCCCCCTATTTGCCTTGTCGTGTTCCTTGCTCCCCCTTTACATGCCTTGCCGTGTTCCTCACTCCCTCCCTGTGCCTTGTCATGTTCCTTTCTCTTCCCTTGAACTTTTTCATGGTGTTTTTAATGTGTTACCTCTGCACATGTCCTTATGATTCTCTGATTTATTTTCCTATTTATACTTCTTGTCTTATGTGTGTTTCAGCTGAGTCCTCATCTTTTGTCTCAGGTCTTTTTTCCTGTTTTTTTTTTTTTTTTTTTTGGGGGGGGGTGTCTTATGTTTGTAATTTGTTTATAGTTCTGTTGTTTTAAATACATTCTACAGTTCATGTTCTTCCATGCATCTGATTTGGGTCTGATTTTGTTCCCGTAGAGACACCCATTTCTTTACATGTATTTTTACACTTTGATTGGAGTCTGGTAAATGAAATTGACTGGACACGATTTGGAAATTCACACACCTCTCTACAACTAACAATGCATATCAGAGCAAAAACCAATGAGATCAAATGAACTGCCTGGGAAGTCTACAAAAAAAATCTGCTGCTCTGAAGATTCCCCAGAGCACAGTAGCCTACATAATTGTCAAATGAATGAACTTTGGCTTAACCAGGACTTTTACATAAGCTGGGCAACTGGCCCAAACTGAGCAATTGGGGAGAAAGGTGACGAAGAACCTGATGGGACAAAGATGGAACAAAGTTCCAGGAGGACACTCATAAATGGAGCCCTCCACTGATCACAGCTTTAGGGCAGAGTGGCTAAACTAAAACCTCTTCTCAGTGCATAATATAAAAGCCTGCTTGTAGTTTGCAAAAAAGCACCTGAAGGACTTTCAGACTGTGAAGAACAAGATTCTCTGGTCTGATGAAACCAAGATTGAACTGTTTGGCCTCAATTCTAAATGTTATGTCTGGAAGAATCCACCACTTATCACCTGCCTAATACCATCCCAATAGTGAAGCATTGTGGTGGCAGCATCATGCTGTCGGGGTGTTTTTCAGCAGCATGGACTGGGAGACTGTTCAAGGTTGGGGGAAAGCTGGATAGAGCAAAGTACGGAGGTTCTTCTACAAAACCCTGTTCCTCAATGCTACAAATCCCAGCCTGGGCCAAATGTTCACCTTTCAACATGACAAGAACTTTGAGTACACAGCCAAGACAACACAGAGATAGCTTAGTGACAACTCCGTGAATGCCCTAGAGTGACCCAGCTAGAGCCCTGATTTCAACTTTATTTAACATCTCTGAAGAGACCTATAACTGTCCACCGACTGTCCCTTTCCAACCTGACCGACTTTGAGAAGATTTGCAAAGAAGAAAGAGAAAATCCCTTAATCCATGATGGTGTGGAAAGCTTGTTGCTTTATACCCCAAAATACTTGAGGCTGTAACTGCTGTTAAAGATTTTTCTTTTTATTCAAAGACATTTCTAGAATTCTGTTTTCAGTGTGATTGTAAATATACAGTCTTACAATTGTGTATTGATGAGGAGGTTTTGTCCTCAAAGATGTACTTGGCATCTCCTTTTAGAATGTCCGGATACTTAATGAAGCAGAGTCCAACTGTAGCTGGTACATCTCTAAATGCCTCAGGGTCCTCAAATGGTTGGCCTCATCTCAATGAAGAATGGAAATCATGACACAGAGCACAAGTGGAGCTGGTACAAGCTCTGGATGCCTAGGGATGGGCAGAAAAAGAGAAGCAGTGGTGAGAAATTAGTGTAGCTGCTGTTTATAATATTAGCAAGCACTAATATAATATAACATGTAAAAGGATTATGGTGCCAGGACAGCTCCTCAGAGATCCAATGAGACATTCTTGTGAAATTTGGGAAGCACAGTTCCTGTATTTGAGTGATTGAAATTTCCAGTAAAATGGAATCTCAATGACTGACTGTGGCATAGTTGTTAGTGACAGACCGGTCGTTTGATGAATTTAATAAACTGCTGATTTACAGGCATTTCCACACAAAATTAGGGCTGTCATTTTTTACTTTTTTGATAATCAATTAGTTGACATTTTCCTTGATTAATAATCAAGTAGTCAATTTCATATTGTAGCATAAAAAAATTAGATTCAATTGTATTTTCTAGATAAATGCTACATCTATTATATTATTATATACATTTATATTACCTATAATAATATAAATTTATAATATAATATAATATAATATAATATAGAAATCTAAATTCCCAAAAATTACAGTATATTTATATAATGTACAGACAAAATGTTTTTATATAATGCATTGCTTTCCTGAAAAAAAAAATTGTCATATATGTAAAACTACTGTAAGGAAGGCCAGGAAAAGAAAATCAAAATGATAAAACATCCAGTAATAAACAGATTGTAGGGTTTAATGTTATAATGTTAGAACAATATTTTTATTTCATTAATAAGTTGAAAGTATCAAAATTATTTACTCATTATAAATACACTATAAAGGTTTTAAAACAAGTATTAAAAAAGGTTCTCCTCCAAATATATACCATATTTTCCGCACTATAAGGCGCACCTAAGAGCCTTAAATTTTCTCAAAAATCGGCCATGCGCCTAATAATCTGGTGTTGTTGTGCGTCTTTGGTAAGCGCTCCGCTTGATTGACTGTCGGACCATTTCCTGCTGACTCAAGGACATAATACGTACACTACGTACACTGGCAGCGATAAACCAATCAGAAAACATTACGTAATGCGTACAGTACGTACGCTTACCTCCGCCACGCCTCCGGTAGGTGTGCTACCGGTGTGTTGCAAAACAACATTTGTTTGTCTAAGGACCCCCGAAAATGGCACCAGTGAAGAGACATGCTTACGAGGCACAATTCAAACTACAGGCTATCAGTTTACGCGGTTGTAAATGGGAATAGAGCAGCTGCGAAAAAGTTCAACATCAATGTATCTATGGTTCGGAAGTGGAGGAAGCAAGAAAATGAGCTACTGTGAAAAACCAAATGAAGCAAATTAATTTGGAGCTTGCCATCATTCCGGGAGGATTAACAAAAGAACTCCAACCACTGGACATATGTGTAAACGGGGCGTTCAAAGTGAAGTGGGAGCGATGGATTACAGACAACGAACACATCTTTACTAAGACTGGGAGGCAGCACCAGGCGAGTTATGCCACCATATGTTAATGGATTGTCATTTCATTTACAGCATTTAGCAGACACTCTTATCCAGAGTGACTTACATTGTCTTATTTCAGTTTATACACCTGAGCAATTACCTGAGGGTTAAGGGCCTTGCTCAGGGGCCCTGCAGTGGCAACTTGGTGGACCTGGGATTCGAACCAATGACCTTCCGATCAGTAGTTGAACACCTTAACCATTGAGCTCGGCAAAGGTATCTGTTTTAACTGTTGTCCGAGGTTTCACGAAAGCCAGCATCATTGCTGAACAGCCACCTGGCAGCAATACTGACTCCAACAATGATGAGAGGGAACCTGGTATGTTTGATGGCAAAATTGCCCAGCTGTTCAATTCAGACACAGAAGATGAGGACTTTGTGGGAGAAGATTGATTAAAAAATAAGGTGGTGTGTTGTCAATCCAGTTTTGCTGTGCATTATAATTTTTGGAAACCCAGCTTTTTAAATTTAAATTATAATTATGTGAGGGGGCACGGTGGCTTAGTGGTTAGCACGTTTGCCTCACAACTCTAGGGTTGGGGGTTCGATTCCCGCCTCTGCCTTTTGTGTGTGGAGTTTGCATGTTCTCCCCGTGCCTCGGGGGTTTCCTCCGGATACTTCGGTTTCCTCCCCCGGTCCAAACACATGCATGGTAGGTTGATTGGCATCTCCTGAAAATTGTCCATAGTGTGTGAGTGTGTGAGTGAATATGAATGTGTGTGCCCTGCGATGGGTTGGCACTCCGTCCAGGGTGTATCCTGCCTTGATGCCCGATGATGCCTGAGGCTCCCCGTGACCCGAGAAGTTTGGATAAGCGGTAGAGAATGAATGAATGAATGAATGTATGAATGAATGTATGTATGTATGTATGTATGTATGTAATTATGTGTGGCATGGTTGTACCCAAAGCTTCTACTGCTGGGTGACCTGGTAAAACAGAGTAGAGATTGGGTTAGTGTTTGTGTATGCATCTCATCTTCTGTTATCACTTGAGGATCGCATTCACCCTAAGCTATGCATTGTCTGCATTGTCTGAGCCTGGCCAGACTTTCCACAGGAGTAGTGTAATGTGGAACTTGACCCAGAATTTCATAGCAGGGACTTTTTGGACACAGGAAACCTAGAGCATCTGAGTCTACTTGGCTGTTTGGGTCAGGATTGCTGGTCGGGATAGGGTCATGCTCTCAGAATCCAATAAAGCTGACACTGGCTTGCCATCACCTTGAAAAGCAGCAAAAAGGCTAGGTGCAGCTCTCCAGTCTCTTCCCCCTGTCAAACTCCATGGCAGATAGGGCCTCTAATATTTCTCTGTGTTTATTGGGGCCTTGCATCTTGACAGCCTTATACTCTACAGGTGGCAGAGCTCTCACTAACCATTCTATTATAAACCTTTAAACTAATAGTCAGTGGTTGTGAGCTTTTTGAGCTAGTGC
Organism: Tachysurus fulvidraco; assembly: GCF_022655615.1. Classification (NCBI taxonomy): domain Eukaryota; kingdom Metazoa; phylum Chordata; class Actinopteri; order Siluriformes; family Bagridae; genus Tachysurus; species Tachysurus fulvidraco. Next base: position 10,856,870 of record NC_062539.1, read on the forward strand.
CATCTATTATCCATGCAGATCCAATAGGGTGGCTTAAGGGTAGTAGGTCCTCTGGTGGAATTTGATTGAGTTGGTGGGAGAGAGGCCACATCGCACCAGAATCTCGTTTTTGAGCACATCCTTGTTAGCCACCTCTACTGGCAAGTGCACATAATAGGCCCGATGGGCCTCCCCAGAGAGGATCGGAGCTGGTATATGGGCCCAGTCATCATTGCTTTGAGGCCAGTTGTTTGAAGGTTTGCAGGTAGGCCTTAAGGTTGTTCTCACTGCTTAGCTTTTTGAGTAAGTGCTGAGGTTACCCATCTCATAAGGTGTTGGGGAAAGGGCAGGTGGCAGTGGAAAATCTTGAGGTCCAGGAGCACTTTTGTTGTGATGCAGAGGCTCAAACCCCTAGGTCACTGCCTGCTGAGGTTTGCCTCAAGCAGGTGTTGCAGCATAGGGTCCATGACAGAGGTGTGGGGTGCGTCTCTGATTATGTCTACATTCTACACCACTGTAGATACTTGTGGCTGTTGTGGGCTGGACAAACTTTTTGTCCAGCCCACAACAGCCACAAGTTTCTACATGTGGGGTGCTGAAACGTAAATGTCTCTTTAGCACCAGGGCAGCAGTGATGTGAGGACCATGTTTGCTTGGCTGCATGTATGACTGTGCCATCACAGCTTACATAAGTTAAGATGGAAATACTTTTTCAACCAAATTCAACCAAACCCATTAAAATTCTTCTGCATTTATGATACATTTTCTCTCATGTATAATATTCATTTGATTTTTTTCTATATAGCCCTCTTTGGTTTTGAATTAAAGATTTCAGTTTAAGTTTAGTTTATATGTTGAAGTTGGTGTATATAAAGTTGGAAGCATAATACATAAACAAAAACAGAGTACTGTCACTGATTTTGCTATTCACTCATTAATTTATAGTTATACAGAAATTAATATCCTACTTAATATTTATCAGTCAGGGGCATCAAGGAATATTCAGACTGTGGTGATGATAAACAGCACTCAGTTAGTTTACTGCTGAGCAATCCCTTCTCTTTTGTACAGAATTAATATTGTAGATAGCAAGCTGATACTAGACTTTGTAGCGATTTTGGCTCGCGAAGCAAGGTAAATATTTATAAGTAATTATAACATGTTATAGTGACTCCTAAATATTTTAACCTAAGTTGAAATTAACGGTAATGGAATTAAGGTTACACTTATTTGGTCTGTGTGACCTTTATTAATTCTTTATTTAATACACTTACAGGCCGTGTGACCTTTATTAATTCTATTAAGGTGGTATCTTCCCGGCCAAGAAAGATTCACTTCCCTTTTACTTTATACCGTAATTTAAACTAAATTAACTTAATAGAGCATGTAGTTTAGACCAGATGTTGCAGGTACCTTAAGTTTGTGAGCGATACTCAGAGACTGGCGTTTACTGAATGAGACAAACACAACATAAAACTAACTACACAAACAAACAAAAGAAGTAGAGAAAACAAAGATGAAAATAAAATACACAAAAGAAATTGAAATTGGGGAAAGGGAGGAAGAGACTGGAAAAGAAGAAATTAGAAAGGAAGGAAAGGAATGGCAAGCTTAGACTCAAAAATTAATCACACCCTAACTGGGAAATCGTCACAGAAACTTAAAGTCACCTTATGATTCAATGCGAGATTCCTACTTAAAATATGTGTCTAAATTGATTGGTAGAGGAAACGGTTACTTGCATTGGCTTGCGGCACAAGAGTCTGGATGTAATGGAGAAATCTCAGTCAGGATGGGGTCAGACATTCTTCCTGAAGATGGTTCTGGGAAGTGGAGCTTGCCGGAAGTTCTATGAATGAAGATGGAGTCGTCTCTAAGCTGTTCAGAAAATCTGACCACGGATTGGTGGTGTTTGTGACAATTTAAAGGTTGTGAACTCCACCCATCTTTGGGGAGATGGCCTGAGATTTTGGAGGTGTTTGTTTCAGGTTTCTGTGGGCGTGGTTTAGCTATAAAAGTTTTAGATGACTTTGAAGTTTTATCCAAGGTGTATTAAGACGTTATGGCGCCTTTTGTGCTCAAATAAAATACACCATTGTTTGAAAAATGAGTAACCAATTATTTTGTGGTCATTTGGATATTAAACATGGAAGGGAATGACGGTATAAAGGCAGCGGTACATTACATACACAGATCAGTAATCAAAGTGGAACTGATGTTAATACAGTGTTGTGTTCTGATAAAGGCAAAGAAACAAAAATGAAACACAAAACAAAATGCACTTTCATTAGGGAAGTGAAAACAGATAACTTCATATACATTCTGACATCAGACCTTGAAGGGGCATAACGCATTAGAACAGGCATACATGCCAGGATCAGTAATTAGAGTATAACTGATGTTAATACAATGTTGTATTCTGACACAAGAATAAAATATACCCTTGTCAGGAAAGTAAGGAGCAAATAATTTTAAGTCAGGCAAGCCTTAACAAAAGAAACACATTACAACAGGGTTATAAAAATAAGAATCTTAGAGTATCTTATCTACTTGTTTTATTAGTAAAAGGAATGTCCCATTGTGTTGTGTGTGTGTTCTGGTTGAGGTTGAGGGCCCCTATGAGTTTAATCAGAGAAGCGGCATGGGATTATCTGGTCTCTGTGTAGGCTCCAGTCATTCTGGAGCCAGGTGTGTGTGTGTGTGTGACACTGTGGAATGTAGCCATCAATAAAATCGTAAAACTGGGTTGCTCATCGGTTGATTGAAGAGTAGATGCCGAAGTTTAGGGTGCCTGGGACATGAAATCTAATGCCCCTTTTCCACCGAGGCAGTTCAAGTGCTGGTTCGGAGCCAGAGCCTAATTTAGAACCAGTTCTTTCTGTTTCGACAGCCAAAGCACCGGCTCCGAACCAGGAAAAGTGGTTCTTAAGTAGCACTAAAACGCTGCTGGTCTAGACTTAAGAACCGCTTGTGTACGGGGCTGGGGCGGGGCTACTGTTAGCGCATTTGATAATGTACCTTAAGTATACTAATGTTTAATACACGTTTACTTTACCGCGATATGATATATTATCAGCACATATGATAGTAGGTAGCTACATGTTAAGGCTAAAATTTTTTCTGTGTTAATGATAAAATAACGTTATGTACTTTATCGATTACAACCTCAGTTTATACAGATTACATGGAGCTGCACGTACACGTTTTATTCGCCGCGTTTGGATGCCAATGTAGGTTCGCAAAGCCATGAGCATTAACAGTAAAGCAACATCCGCCATTGTGTTTGTGTTTGCCACTGCTGCGCTAACGTTGCTGGGACACGTGACACGTATACAGTGACGTCACACTCCGCGCTGTGATGGCTTTCTAGCCGGTGGAAAGGCAAACCGGTTCTTAGAAGGTTCGCCGGTGGAACCAACTTTGAACCAGCACTAGCACTAGCTCTGAACCAGCACCCGGTTCTTTCCGGTGGAAAAGAGGCATAAATGACCCGTACCAGACGCTACCACTACTACTTCATTCTATTTTGATGTAGGCATGAGCCTACAATTAATGCATGTTTAAAATGTGGTATTTATGGCTATTGCACTGTGACTTCTGTTTTTCATTCTGGACTCTAAGTTTATCTATGCTTGTTATACACCTCTTAATTCTCTTTCAGGTACATATCTGACCCATGAAGCAAAGGGCTCAGATGATGCCCAGGATGCTGACACAGCCATCATTAATGCAGAAGGTGGCCACTCTGGCATTGAGGACAAGAAAGAATACTTCATCTAAGCATCCCTCCTTCGCACATCTTTTCTTTCTTCCCTTGCTTCAGTTCCTTTCAGTCGGAGGAAATTTAAAATGACGAGTAAAAGAGTGAACAAAAATCAAAAATGTGAAACTGAAGAAAGCAGAAAAATGATCAGTTTCAGGCTGTTGAAACCAGGGAGTTTGCACTGACATCAGTATTCAACTGTATACACACAAACACACACATGTGAACCCACACACACACACACACACACACACACACACACACACACACACACACACACACACACCCATATATGATCTCAGATTTATGCCTGTCCACAGTCACTTCATATGCCTCCTAGTTTATATTGAACAAAGGCAATATGATGACTAGAACATATAACGCAAAGCAGATACATGTAGAATTTAACACATACACATTTTCAACTTTCTATAGATTCAGTTTTATTTCCCACATCTACACATATGACATGCACACACACACACACACACACACACACACACACACACACACACACACACACACACACACACACACCTACACAAACTCAATGCAATCATGCAAAGCAGCTTCTGTGCTGTTACTGTATGGAACCCCAGAATAAATGTATAGATATATATAGATGATTATATAGCATTGTTTTTACTTGGGAGAACAGGTTCTGTGTGGTGTATATATACTCATGCTCTCTCTTCCCTCACTCTTTTACCTCTTTTCCCTTTCTCTCCATCACTCTTTCTAACCTATATATGTTTTTCTTATTCTCTCTGTCTGCATTTCATTGTCTCATATTATATAATATAGTCTAAAAGCCTGCCTGGTTTTCTTACATGTGTGAAAATGCAAGCTAAAAAAATCAATATATGGGGAACAAAAAAGTTACCATGAAACTGTCAGTACTACAAATATTGGTATGATTTCTGTTTACCTCCCACTGAGTTTCTGGTGTAACTGTTGGTGGCAATATTCAGTGTCAGCTGTCATCCCGGGACTATCATTATTATTATTATTATTATTATTATTATTAATCAATGAAATAAAGACCCTTTTCTTGTTAGCCCAGTACTTGCATCCCATAAATATCTGTGAATTCCTGTCCTTTGATGACAGGTGAATGAGCTAAAGCAGGGTACTGCATGTGCAAACAAAACAAAAGCAAGATGCTAGACTCTTCTGTCAACTGTACTTTTTCACTTTATTTTTTTTCAACTATCTTTTTTTTGGAGGTCTCCCTAACAGTGTTCTAACCTAGTTTTAGTCTGCGTCTTATTATTAGTATTTTGTCTTATGTCATACTTTGACATACTAGATCTGATCACTCCAGTATTATTTTGCAGCTAGCATCATTAAGGCTAGAAATGTTGAAATTGATTGTATGACAAATATCAAGCTGAGATATTAACCAAATTGTGCATCTCACACATGGCCAAAGTTCATGTTGTAAGAGAAAGAGACAATATAATATGGGATTATCTGAAACTCAGTGCATTCATTGGGTTAGGTTCACATTTATTTGTGAAGTGAATGACTTATAATGTCATAAAGGTCAAATTATTCCCACATTCCTCTAAATAGAGCTTATTCTCTGTAGAGCTGATCCATCACCAAAAGAGGTTAAAGTTTATATAGACTCTACAAGTATTGTCCAGTGTGAGAATACAGGACCATAACTCTTTCGGAATTTGCATTTAATGTTTTTTTAACACAACAGATCCAACTCTCAGGGCCATGGTAATAACTGATGAGTTGAACAAGGTGTGTTAAAATTGGTTACATTCATTTAGAAATGCAAACTGACATCATGCCTCCACACCCAACGTTTCCCAAATTGGTGCTCAGGGACTTTACGTATTCAGTATTTTATGTGGGTTGGTTCAGGTATGTTGGGAGCTGCAAGAAAGCAAAAAGAATAAACTGTCTGTGGACCTGGGTTTGGGAAACACTGCTTTAGACTTATCATAGATCATATGTTTGCAGTTGCAACCTTTCACCACTAGATGGTGCATTTTGTTAGACATCCACCTTATCTTCATCTTTCCTCTTTCTCTCTGGTACAGGTAGCAGTATTTGCGATGCACCTTATGTTAATGGTGGATCATTGCAGAGATTTAAATTATGTTTATCCATTTTTCTTTTTGTAGCTCTGTATACTATTAAGTGTAAATCGTTCTGTTTACTTTTTATTGTATGACTAGATGTCATAGATGTTATAGACATCTATATTAAGGTGTAGAATAGTATAGTTTCTGTGACTATTGTTTTAAATCAGCCATTTTGTATAATTTTATGTAAATAGTGTTGCCTTGAACAGTCTTCTCCTTACTGCAGTTGTTAAGTGCGCACTCACATACACTGACCCAATGAAAGGGTTTGAGAATTGTGTGCGTTCACTTTCCTATGTAATATGTTCATCTCCAACAGGCAAAGAAAACACAACATGTTGTTTTCCACAAACATTGTTAATTTGACTGTCTATGTTAGCGCTGTTTTGGAATGAGAAGTCTTCCTTTTCAATAAATATTCATATGTCATGGAGATTTTCCCACTGTTTATGCTTGCTTAGTCTTCTATCTGAACACGACATATAAATGGGACCCACCATATATCACTGAGAGGGCTGTGTATGAAAACTACTTTTGTGTGTTTGAGTTATTTTGACTCCAATATGAGAAAGACAAATGCACCAGTAACTTCAGCTAAAATAGTTGACCAATTATTTCAGCATACAGGTACTATACTATAACTAAACTAATAAACTAAACTACTTTAGAACTATTTAATCTATCTAGTTATAGCACTCTATAAAATAGTTATGTGTGTGTATATATATATATATATATATATATATATATATATATATATATATATATATATATATATATATATATATATATATATACAGTATAGTGCCACAGTATATGTTTTTCAGGATAGAGATAGATTTTTGCTTTTTTTCTTGTCCCCATTAAAAAGCTATGGTTTTTAGCAACATCTCTTGGGCTATTAATATTAATATAAATTAGTGTAAATAAATAAAACATAAACCAGTATAAAAATATGGCCCAGATCCAGTCTAGTCTTCTATCTCCTCTATGTAGCTGTCGTTCGTATTCCAGCTTTGACATTGAAAACTAACAAAGGACGAGAGGTAGAGAGAGAGAGCGAGAGAGAGAGAGAGAGAGAGAGAGAGAGAGAGAGAGAGAGAGAGAGTGTTTGTGTGTGTGTGTGTGAGAGAGAGAGAGAGAGAGAGAGAGAGAGAGAGAGAGAGAGAGAGAGAGAGAGAGAGAGACTACAGTACCACGCGCTGCCGCTAGACTAAATGGCGTTGTTGCCCTCCAAATTAAATTGAGAATTGCAATTGCAAAAGTGTGTGTGTGTGTGTGTGTGTGTGTGTGTGTGTGTGTGTGTGTGTGTGTGTGTGTGTGTGTGTGTGTGTGTGTGTGTTCTTTTTCGAGGACTTGTCTCGTTACTGATGGAGTGAATAAAACCAAAAGCGACAGAGCTACAGTAGACTGCACGCACATGCGCACGCACGCGCGCACATACAATGTGACGGGGAGCCGCACGCTGAATTGGAGGGACATGTGCAGGGAGACGCTTTGTGTTGTCACTAATTAAATGATCGCAGATCGGAGAGTGTTAACCTGAGAGAGATGAATTGAGGGTTTTCTTTAGCAACGGCGGGACGGACGGGTTTCTACCGGCGCGCCTCACAGCCATGGCATGGTTATGCATCTTAACTTTGGCCGTCAGTGTTCACGTTAACAAAGGTAAAGACTCGCAGTCGTGTTGTCTGTCAAAGCCGAAATTTTAGCTGCCATGAAATGAACTCATGCAACCTGATTATTATAAATAGATTACGCAAAATATTTAATTCTCTCTCTCTCTCTCTCTCTCTCTCTCTCTCTCTCTCTCTCTCTCTCTCTCTCTCTCTCTCTCTCCCCATATATTTGTGTAAGGATTTTTATGTGTTAGTCGTGTGTGTTACAGTATGTGTAGTAGTCAGCTTTCAGTTACTGCCAGTTATATTTGGACTAATGGGCCTAATCAGTGTTATCCCAGACATATTGTGTACGTAATGTTTGTATGTGTGTGTATCTCAGAACATAGACAATGTGTGTATTTGTGTGCATCTCAGAACATAGACAATGTGTGTATGTGTGTGCATCTCAGAACATAGACAATGTGTGTATGTGTGTGCATCTCAGAACATAGACAATGTGTGTGTGCATCTCAGAACATAGACTATGTGTGTATGTGTTTGCATCACAAAACAGACTGTGTGTGCATCTCAGAACATAGACTATGTGTATATGTATGCATTTAGAACGTAGACTGTGTGTCTGAGTGTGCATCTCAGAACATAGACTGTGTGTGTGTGTGGTGTGTGTGTGTGTGTGTGTGTGTGTGTGTGTGTGTGTGTGTGTGTGTGTGTGTGTGTGCATCTCAGAACATAGACTGTGTGTGTGCATCTCAGAACATAGACTATGTGTGTACGTATGTGCATCTCAGAACATAGACTGTGTGTATGTGTGTGCATCTGAGAACATATAACTATAACTTGGTACCCACAGTAGACTTTAAAATATTTAACAATATTTAAAAATAAATTTCGTCAAATTATATATATAATAATATATAAAAAACATACATTTGGTAAATGGTATCAATCCCCTTGTGTGTGTGTGTGTGTGTGTGTGTGTGTGTGTGTGTGTGTGTGTGTGTGTGTGTGTGTGTGTCCGTCGGGACCGGTGCGGACAGACCTGCTAGTCTACACGCCGACTGGCTCGTTCCCGTGAGCAAATTAACACCCACAGTGTTCAGTTAACTTTATACAGGCCTGGCAACATTATTCTATTATAATGTAACGCTCAGCAATGTTCGTGACATTCCGATAATCCTCAAGCTCGCGCCTTTCTGTTTCTACACGCACTTGGCCCACACCCCACTCCCCCGGTACGATATAACGTGCAATATAACGTTCGCAATGTACAGCATTGTTGGTTGGATTTATGGTGCCAACGCGCAGAATTTCACACGTGTAGATTTCCCACTTTAATTAGAAAGACACGGGCATTTAATAAGGGCGCTTGGAATAAAGGACGACTGCGTTTTCTCCACCCAACAAGTGACGCGCGCCTTTGTTGAGGCTCTCACTCCTTTCTACTCCTGCCTCTTTAGCGCAAGCTATTCTAATAGATTTAACTGAAGAAGACATGATTTCAGCCATGCTCTCTGGGTTATATCTAGGGATCATTCCGTTGACACTTTAATATGTACTACATAAAGGTGATATTTATAATTGCGCAATACTGACTGTAGCTCATCTGTTGCTAGGCACAATTCATCAATAGCAGAACAGCCACAAGTTAAAGTCACTAAGTTCTTAAATGGCCAATGAACCAGTGATGCATGTTTACATGTCTTTACAATGACTATATTAAGCAATATTTTAAGTGTGAATATCCTATGATGCTTATAGAAAGAATGTTGTGTGTTTCTGACACATTTAGCAGGCTACATCTGGCACATTGCTGTGCAATGCCCTGATTTACAACAGCAGGCCAGGAAAACATCTCACCACTAGCCTAGTAAAAGAGCTCTGTATTACTGTTTTCATGTAAAAATTATTATTATTATTATTATTTTTTTTTATTATTTATTTATTTATTTTTTGCATGGTAGGTTGAATGAGAGACATTAATTAATAAAGGATATTTTGGTAATAGTTAATAGTGGTGGAAACAAATGAGGATACTGGGAGAACAAGTGAGACAAAGAGACAGTGAAATGTTAGTGAGACACGTGTAATTATGGAAGGATAAAAGGATGGAGAGATGAGTCAGGTGGGAGGTTTAAACATGTCAGATATATATATGATACGAAGGAACAGGAGGATAGGAGGAAGTATGGAGTTAAAATGATGTTTTCTTTTCATTAGTTTCTTGCTGTTCTTTCATAAACCTTAACACATTTTGCACTGTCTAGATAAACATCTCACAGATTACTCTGCTGTTTTTTCTTCAAAGAAAAATATTTGTAAAAGTTTTTTTTTAGCAAATTCAAGACACCCTACTGATATTTTAGTGAATGTGTGATTATTTAAAGTTTATAATTGTGGAGTTTAAATACTTTCAGTTGGGTTAGAGTTTGTGTAAGCATTGCATATACTAAAATAGAGATTTTCAACAGATTTCAGTTTTTGGACATACAGTAGCATAGATTATTTATGACACAAATACACTCACTGTCTGATTTATAAAAAATACCTGCTCTAGCATGCAGTTTAACTAATCAGCCAATCATGTGGCTGATTATCATGCAGATACAGGTTAAGAGCTTCAGATAATCTTAAAAAAAAAAAACATCAGAATGAAGAAAAATTGTGATCCTGGTACCATATAGACTGGACTGAGTATTTGTTTGTTTGTTTGTTTGTTTGTTTGTTTGTTTGTTTGTTTGTCTGTTTATATTTATTCTAACAAGTACACAACACGGTGGTACCGGTATCTCACATCAGCGTATACAGCCACATAGGCCATATCACCTTATAATCTTTGGATATACGCATTCATACATAGACAGACAAAGTGCCAAAACAATATAATAATAGGAAATAATAATAATTAATATAATAATAATAATAATAACAATAAAAAATACAGCAGGGCATATCAAAGTAAATAACAGGGTCATTTTATAGACCAAAAATTAAAAGGATGTATCAGCTACTGAACATCATCCAGAAATTTCCACAAAGAAGACCAAGTTTGCCAAAAAGCATCTGATCTTTGATGCAGATCAAAAGTTAATTTTGCCAGAGGTAGAAGTGTTGGTCTGAGTATTTATGAACTGCTGATCTTTTGGGTCACTTTTAGAACTCATATAGTCACTTTTTACCACTGTGGTGAGCAGAAAAGCATCACAGCATACACTCAGCATCTAGCCTTGTGGTGGATGGGCTACTACAACAACTCTTAATGAGGTCTTCTGCTGTTGTAGACCATCCATGTCAAGGATGAGATGTCAGTGAAAAATGTGAATAGATGAACAACATCCTGCAGTGGTGCCATTCATTCACTGCCAACATGACTGCAAGGAGCTCCCAGTTACTTATGTTGTATTTACATTTGTTATATTGAGACAACTTGTGGGAGAAGAAGGACACTGTATGGAGCATAGGACCTCTCAAAGACTATGTGAGAGTTTTTGTGAAACTCACATTTTTCATACTTTACGTAGATCTGATTCTTGACTAGCCTGGATAGCACCTTTTTGACATGGGTGGGCACATGTCTCCTTCTCTGAGGAATAGATTAGAATATTGTTGAAATGACCTATGACAAATTTTCTCATATGTTGCTGCATATGCTGTAAGAGGTAAATTGTCAAGCATTGGAATGCTGCAGGAGATTAAGTTAGCACATATTCCATGTATAGTATTTTAAAGTTGTCAGAGGTAGTGATGATGACCATTTATCATTCATCCATGTCAGGCCCAGGTTTGTGAACTTGAGTTTTTAGGTGTGAATGTTTCAGAGCCTGTGCATGGATGTCGAGGGGGTATTGTAGCAGCTGAAGGGGTAGCTGAAGCTTTTTGTCAAGGGTGTCATCGATTAAGTTAGAATCAATCAGTGCTACAAAGTAACAGACATTTTTTGAGTGTGTGATCTGCTCTGGTAGCAATAAAGAATTGGGTGAGATGTGGTGTACAGTCTATCATTGTTCTGCTGTAGAATCTTGGCTCTTGGTCTAAAGAAGTGATTTGACCTGGCCCAAGTTGTATTAGCTCAGTGGAGTGGATCTCTTGGATGAGATTGTCGTAGCCTGTGTTCTTCATTTATTACTGAATATGAGATCAACACAATGAATACGTTGATGAGAGAGCTGACCATGGCAGATCACCCATTGCCTATATGCAGCCTTGAGAGCTGGTTTCTTCTTGACCTAAGTGTAGAGCAAAATTGGAGCATGAAGCCCCCTGTATCCTGCAATATTGACCGCTTTTTTTCTGGTGTTGGTTGAGCAAGGTAGCAGACAGGGAGTGTGCTGTTAAGGAAGCTAGTGTTTTTGTGAGGAAATGTGCACATGTGCTGTTTTTGCTCTCCAACAAGGCAGCCCTTTGCCACTAACCCCTGATGCAACTAGAAGTTACAAGCTGCATCCCTTGTGTGTTGAAGTACGGTGTTTGGTGTGTATTTTATTGAAGGACATTGCTGTTTGATATTCAGCCCATTTAAGTGAAAATTTAATATGTAGATATGCAGAAAGTTAACATTCAGTGTATAGAAAGAGCTGCAGAGAAGATGAACTAAGTCTTTTGCAAGCTTCTTTTCCATGTGACTGGGTTTCAAGTGCAAATAGGCTTTTTTGTGTGTACAGTTAATGATATCCTGGCTTAACCATGGTTATGGTAGTGCTTTAAGCCATTCATCAGTTGTCACACAACACAACAATTATTATGTATTTAAAGCAGATGGCCACATGACTGAACAATTATATTAGAAAAAATATTATATCTTTTCCACCAAGAGTGTAATATTATTTCCTTGTATACTTTCACATAGTTACTTTTATTTATAATATTTGATCTTCAGCCCCAGAAAAAAAATATGTCCAAAAAGCTGATTTTAACACATTAAAGTACATCTCTGTCATTACATACTTAATCCCTTTTCAAGTTCCCACTAGGTTTTTAATTAAAAAGCCACTAGTGATGTTAATCATTTTGCATAAAAAACACAATGCAAAACTAAAACAAGACTGAAATCCTGATGAAGGTGTGCCTCCACTTTCCAGTACCAATTTCTAATGACATTCACTTGCTTTCACTTTGTATAGTTTTTGCCTGTTCTTACACAACCACACACAGCAAGGTGATGTTTCTTATATGTAGTTATTTGTGTTTTTGTGGTAGTACAGTATTGAACTATATATTTTTGTTTAGTTTTATGTTTATTCATTATTATAAAGTAGCTGAAAAAATGTGTCACAGCATTTGAAGATCCCCATTATGGGTGTGTAGCATAAGTTTAACATCCTTTTATAACGTATATACAGTACTCACTAAATAACATTTTCCACAAATGTTATAGCTTAATGTACTATAGGTAGAGTATGTTCTGTATTGAGGGTTTGAAAGTATGTCTTAATGGTTCTTTATGGTCTGGCATCCCATTTAGGGTGTTTTTCCCAATATGTGCCCAGCATACACAGAATTGGCCCCGAAGCCACCATAACTTCAATAAATGAAGTCAGGCACTGATGTTAGGTGACAAGGCTTGGGCATTTCAAATCAGGGTTGAGGTCTATCTAATTGTATAGCATCGTTCCTGTTTCCCCAGTAATGCCAACACTCCTCTACCAGTGTTCTTGCAGGAATATGTGGTTTGACTGCTGTAATACGTTCTATCTCTTTGAGAAATAATTGTGACTTCATGAATCAAAAAATGTGTACTGTATGTCATATATATTATTCCTGTATTTGCATGTGATAATTTTTGCACAGAACTGTTTTTTCCATCCCACTATTATTTGCTCATACTATCATTTGTTTGCACATGGTATTTCTCAATGAGCATAGTCGTGGCCTAATGGTTAGAGAGTCTGACTTCTAACCCGAAGGTTCGAGTCTCGGGCCGGCCACAACTGAGGTGCCCGTGAGCAAGGCACCGAACCCCCCCAACTGCTCCCCGGGCACCGCAGCATAAATGGCTGCCCACTGCTCTGGGTGTGTGTTCATTGCTGTGTGTGTGCACTTTGGATGGGTTAAATGCAGGTCACCATATGTCACTTCACTGTTTCATTTTATTTCCGAAAAATAAAACAAATTAATAAAAAAATTTTTATGTGTATAGCATTGGTTCATAAAGCTAAGTAGCCCCAGCCATCCAGACCCATAGCATAGCATATAACATATACAGTATCTCACAGAAGTGAGTACACCCCTCACATTTTTCTAAATATTTTATTATATCTTTTCAGGTGACAACACTGAAGAAATGACACTTTGCTACAATGTGCAGTTGTGAGTGTACAGCTTGTATAACAGTGTAAATTTGCTGTCCCCTTAAAATAACTTAACACACAGCCATTAATGTCTAAACTGCTGGCCACAAAAGTGAGTACACCCATAAGTGAAAATGTGCAAATTGGGCCCAATTAGTCATTTTCTCTCCCCAGTGTCATGTGACTCATTAGTGTTACAAGGTCTCAGGTGTGAATGGGGAGCAGGTGTGTCAAATTTGGTATTATCGCTCTCACTCTCTTATACTGGTCACTGGAAGTTCAACATGGCACCTCATGGCTAAGAACTCTCTAAGGAACTGAAAAAAAGAATTGTTGCTCTACATAAAGATGGCGTAGGCAATAAGAAGATTGCCAAGACCCTGAGGCTGAGCTGCAGTACGGTGGCCAAGACCATACAGTGGTTTAACAGGACAGGTTCCACTCAGAACAGGCCTCGCCATGGTTGACCAAAGAAGTTGATTGCATGTGGTTAGCATCATATCCTTAGGTTGAGTTTGGGAAATAGACATATGAATGCTGCTAGCATTGCTGCAGAGTTTGCAGAGCCTGCAAACAGTTTGCTGAAGACAAACAGACTAAGGACAGGGATTACTGGAACCATGTCCTGTGGTCTGATGAGACCAAGATAAACTTAATTGGTTCAGATGGTGTCAATCGTGTTTGGCGGCAACCAGGTGAGGAGTACAAAGACAAGTGTGTATTGCCTACAGTCAAGCATGGTGGTGGGAGTGGCTGCATGAATGCTGCCAGAACTGGGGAGCTACAATTCATTGAGGGAACCATGAATGCCAACATGTACTGTGACATACTGAAGCCGAGCATGATCCCCTCTCTTCAGAGATTGGGCCAAAGGGCAGTATTCCAACATGATAACGATCCCAAACACACCTCCAAGACGACCACTGCCTTGCTAAAGAAGGCAGTGTAAAGGTGATGGATTGGCTAAGCATGTCTCCAGATCTAAAACCTGTTGAGTATCTGTGGGGCATCCTCAAACGGAATGTGGAGGAGCGCAAGGTATCTAACATCCACCAGGTCTGTGATGTCGTCATGGAGTGGAGAAGGACTCCAGTGGCAACCTGTGATGCTCTGGTGAACTCCATGCCCAAGAGGGTTAAGGCAGTGCTGGAAAATAATGATGGTGTGGCACAAAATATTGACACTTTGGGCCCAATTTGGACATTTTCACTTAGAGGTCTACTCACTTTTGTGTCCAGCGGTTTAGATATTAATGGCTGTGCGGATAAGCAGTAGAAGATGGATGGATGGATGGATGGATGGCTGTGTGTTGAGATATTTTGAGGGTACAGCAGATTTACACTGTTATACACTCACTACTACATTGTAGCAAAGTGTCCTTTCTTCAATGTTGTCACATGAAATTATATAATAAAATATTTACAGAAATGTGAGGGGTGTACTCAATTCTGTGAGATACTGTATGTCTGTATGGCTTATTTTACTGCTCTATAACACACTTCACAATTTATTTACCAATTCCTTTATCGCTGCTTTTTCAGTTATTCAGGTAAATAGTTTTTTATTATGGGAAGAGATAATATAGACTGACTATGCAACTGGATGATGTCAAACTTTTACTGTATGTGTACAGTTTGAAGTTGTGAGCTGAACGAGCAGATCAGGAAAAAAAATACTGAATTCTTAACTCATTTTGTTTTAAAGAAATCTGTTTCTATAGCAACGGTAAGCAGATATTTTGTCTAAACATGAGAAGGGGCGAGATGGGGAAAAGTAGGGGAGCACGGCAGGGACAGTTGCCATAGCAATGTAGCAGAGAAGCTGGAATGGGTGGAATCATACAGAAATGTAGGACTCGTTTAAAGTGTGGTAGCATGAGGTAAAAGGAGCTGTGGAAAAGGTGGGGGTGCTGATATACATTTACAGAATCAGGCTCTTATTAAAGCCTCAAACAGGTCGCATTACATTTTATACTACAAATATTACTGATTGTTTGCTTTCTACCATGGTACTAACGATCACAAAGCATCTTGGTTCTACTTTTATATCAATTATCTTTTAGATATGGATTTAATAGCATTGCTTGCTAATGGTTGGTTATTTCTTTGTGCTGAGTTTAGTGTCTTACAAGATACACCTGCAGCAGATTTTGATCTGGCCAGGTAAGGTGTTATGGTTGCAATGAATTATTAGGTTGGATCTTGAATGGTTGATACTTCTCATACTTGATAGAGGTTGATACAAGTTTAATACTTTCTACAAAAGCCAATACCAATCTAAAACAATCTTCAACACTTATTGTTAGAAAACCCTAATGGCACTGATTCAAGGCTGTATCATCATATACTGTAGTGTAGTATTGATTGGAATGAATGTGAAACAATAGGGTTGTTTTCCACTTGATATGTACCTTAAAAGCTACATTTAAATTGTCTATTTATGTATGCGTTGGTTACTTCTGCCTCACTGCAGATCTTATTATTGTTAACATTGCCTTATTTGCATTGAGATCTCCAAAAGAATGTTACCTTTGGAACCTCCCTGTGTAGTGTGAACCATAATTAATGTCCACTTTCTTAAAGAGCACACACACACGCACACACACACACACACACACACACACACACACACACACACACACACACACACACACACACATATTACATTTGCAAAGGCTGCAGTGCTGTTTGAAAAAGTAAACCTGTGTGTGCGTGCCTGTGTGTGCGTGCTTGCGTGCATGCGTGTGTGAGAGAGAGAGAGAGAGAGAGAGAGAGAGAGAGGTGGGGTGATGGAAAATACTGAGAGAAAATGGGGAAAGAAGATGGGAGCAAGAAAGAAGGGGAAGTGAAAGTGAGGGAGTGAGAGAAATGGGGTATGAGGGAAATCGAGAGGTGTATGATAAAGAGAGATACGAGTTGCTTCTTCCTTAATGTGCCTTTTGTGTTTTTAGCCCTGACTCTCTGCCTCTAGTGATCCCTCTTTTTAGTTACCATGGCAATGGCATGGTTCCTCTCTCCCTTTCTCTGTCTCAGCTTGCTTTCTCGTTCACTCGTTTCTGTGTTACCATGGTGATAGCTCTCTGCTATGCTACCTGCTTGCTCCTTCTTTGTGCTGGGATGAATGTTTTTGTGTCCACACCTCTATCTGAAGAGGCTGTCTGATTGCATCTGTGTATGCCTTTCTGTCTATCTCTCTATCTATGCATCCATCACTTTCTATCTCTCTTTTTATACCTATATATTTTTTGGTTTTGTCAGCTTATCTGCAGAGAGGCACAACATTCACAATTTCACAAATTTAATTGCAAGAATTCATGATTAATGCTTACTAATCCTTGATAGGACTCATATGCTGGGACAGTCAGTGTGTCTGATCATTAGCTAATGTTAGCTGAGTTTCTCTTTGGTATCTTGTACAAAAGTTTGTTTAGTACAGTATGTTGTACAATATTATGTTGTTTATATCAGAGCTGGATGCTAATTAAATTTTTTTCTTATACCAGCATTTCATTAGTTGTGATAAACTCTTAGAAAAGTGTCTTTGATGGTCTTTAGGGGCATCTGTGTATTGTATAGCATATCTAGGTTCCTACATGTAAATCAGAGTTAATGTATTCAATGATGGAGACTTTTGTACATCTCTTTGGATAACGGCGTCTGCCAAATGCTGTAAATGTAAATGTGTTCTAATTTTGAACGTTTCTACAGGGAAACATACTGTTCTTGGGTTCAACAATTTGAGGTAAAGATTTTGCAACTTTTAAGGTGTTTTTTCAGATGGTCAACCAAAGAACTATTTGGGATTGTGCATTTTATCGTTTTTTTCTGTATTTTTGAATATGCATAGTTGTTGGCTGCATTGTTGCATCTGCTTTGCTACCATTCTGCTATCCCGGCATTCAGTTTCTGCCTTTTTTTTTTTTGTCTGGCAACCATTCAGAACCAAATTTGTTGACATATAATGGGTAAGTATGCCAGTGAAGTTAGAAATTAAATAAAAAGTATCTATCTACCAAATCTACAGTAGGTGCTTCTTGGTGCTTTTGAATGTGTTATCTGTGTAAGTTAAATTTGTGAACACCAAAGCTGATCCAGTTTGTAAATCTTTCTGTCATGGCTTGGTCTGGTTCTTTTTTGTTCACTGAAACAATTGAGCCAATTATCAGTCCTATTCTGGCTCATATGATCAGAGTTCCAGCATTTCAGTGAATATAATGGTAGTCTTTGTTGTGTGAAATGTAGATCTTCTAAACATGGACAAGTGACATGACAGAAAAAACCATTTGCCATATAATAGAGTAATCATGAGTTCAAATACTGATCACTGGTTACTAGTCAAAGTAGCAAAGTTGGCCATGTTCTCTGGATAGGAGGGAAGTTACACATTCTCGCCTGTAACACTGAAATTAGCCAATCATGGTTGTATATGAGCTAATATATGTAGATTAGGGCAATTAACACCTTATCGGTGTCAGGGATCAGCCCGGACTTCTGGCCATGTGCTACTGTTGTTGTTGCTGTTGTCACGTGTCTGCCCCGCCTTCGTCTGCTCCTTCCTGTCTCCACACCTGATCTTAATTGTGTCATCATTGTCTTTCATATATAAGTGAGCCGCGTTGCCGATGGCAGCACTGAATCATTAGTTACGTTAGTTATGTTTGGTTGTTAGTCATTGTTAGTCATTGTTAAGTGTCGTCATCTGTATCGCTTTAGTTCTCGTCATTTACTGTCTTTGTCTTTATTATTTATTAAACCCCATTCATTTGAAGCTATCCTGTGTATGGGTCCGTCTCCTTCCTTCCCTGGTTGTGACAATCGGCATTTAGTACCTAATGCTGACCTGTTATAGCAAGAACAGCAGTTCTAAAAGATATGTGTTTCAAAGAAAGCATACAGTATTTGTCTTTTGAGAACCTTCTTTGTACTCAATCATGTATTGTATCAGGTTGTTTTCTTAGTCTGAACCCTTATATTGTAAATCATGAATATTAAATATTAATCAGTCTTTTGTAGAGTTACCCATAATTAATCTGTAGAAGATCTTGAGAGTATTGGTTTTGCATGCCTTGAAGAAAGCACATGGTCAAACCTCCCCAGGTGGTAGCCATTGCATGATAAGGTTTACAAGTGGGTGGGAAATTGCAAGACCAAACAGGGTTGTCATGATGGAAGCACCTGACTCACCCTCCGATTGCCAGCAGAGGGAACCGTCCCCGGAGTATTGACACTCCCTGACTTCCCATAAGCCACCTGCCAGGACTGATTACACCGCCACCTGCGGCCAATTACCTAGTGCCTATTTTAGGCGAACTTGAACTTCACTCCAGAGCGAAGTCTTGATTTCCTACGGCTATCATTCTGAGCGTTTCTAGTTATTCCTGTTTCTGGTTTTGATCTGTGTCTGTATTTTGCTTCTTGACTGTTTTCTGCCTGCCCTGACCTTTTGCCTGTTGTTCCGACTATGTTTTGCCTTACCCACGCTGTTGTGTTTGCCGGTTCTGAACTCTGCCTGTTTTTTTACGCTATTGTCTATTAAAAGCTGCAAATGTATCCTCAGTCTTATGACTCATCATTGAAGAAGACTTCGCCACCAAGCGATCCAGCAGCCATGGAACTGTCCACCCAAGCCCAAGAACTCGCTGGCCACCACCAACAGCTCACGCGCCTCACCGCACTCACGGGAGAACTCGTCACGGCACTGCGCGACCTGCAAGGAGCCTCCGCCGCACCTATGCCGCCAGTAGTCTCGTCTCCTACCCTGCCCACCGCCAGCGCAGTCAGCACTCCTCGGCTCACCTTCCCTGACAGGTTCAACAGCGACCCGGGGAAGTGTAGGGGGTTCCTCATGCAGTGCTCCCTATTCGTGACACAACAGCTCTCTCTCTATCCCACCGAAGAGAGCTGACCGGGAGAGCGCTCGAATGGGCGACGGCAGTATGGAGGGAGGATGGAACCGCGTTCCCGTCTTTCGAGCATTTCCTCGCCCAATTTCGCAGTGTGTTCGAGCACTCTGCTGGAGGAGAGAGCGCAGAAGAGCGATTACTGACCCTTTCCCAGGAGGGTTGCCTTGCAGAAGAATATGCCCTCACGTTTCACACCCTCGCTGCCCAGGCAGGTTGGGAGGAGAGACCTCTCAAACTCCTATATCGCAAGGGCTTGGACCGCGAGCTGCAGGCTGAACTCACATGCCGAGATGAGGGGAGGAATCTAGCCGAATTCATCAAATTGTCCATTCAAGTAGACAACCTGATGAGAACCCGTCAAGCACCCACATGCGACCTCCCAACCAGGACCCTCTCCTACTCGGCACGGCGCGGCTCGGAGGAGAGAAAACCCATGCAACTCAGCTACACTCGCCTCACCCCGGAGGAGAGAGCACGACGCATTAGAAGTACGGGGTAAAATGATTCACCTTATGGCGCATATTGATTCCGGTGCGGCTGGAAATTTTATGTCAAGGGATTTTGCCAAACTCCATAACATCCCACTAAAGAAATGCCTCTCTCCTGTAGGAGTGGAGGCGATAGATGGTCGACCGCTCGGGGAGGGACAAATCAGACACATCTCGGGACGTCAGACTACAAGTGGGCACCCTTCACCAGGAAATCATCCGCTTCCACATCATTCACTCTCCTCACCACGCGCTCATCTTGGGGCTACCCTGGCTGAAACTACACAACCCCGTCATCTCATGGCCTGAACCACGGATTACTAGCTGGAGCAGTTCCTGCACCCAACGCTGCCAACCCAATAAGGTGTCCCTCCAACTCAACTCCACAACTACCACGCCTACTGCTGCCGACATCCCCGGCCTCCCGTTGGAAAATATCGACCTGGCCGAGGCTTTCAGCAAAAGCAAAGACACCAAGTGGAAAATCGCCCTCTCGACTCAAACCGGCCTCTACGAATATTTGGTCATGCCATTCGGCCTTTCTAAAAGTCCAGCCGTATTTCAGTCTTTCATCAATGACATATTTCTCGACCTGCTAGATCGCTGCGTGATCATCTACATTGACGACATCCTGATCCACTCTGAGATGCTAGAGGAGCACGTACAGCATGTAAAAACAGTACTGAAGCGCCTGTTCCAGCACCATCTCTACGCCAAGGCTGAGAAGTGCGAGATCCACCAGACATCTACGTGTTTCTTAGGCTAAATCATCTCCGGCGAAGCGGTCGCCATGGATGAATCGAAGGTTCAGGCCGTGTTAACTTGGCCGCGACCCCAAACTATCAAGCAGCTACAGCGCTTTCTCTGGTTCGACAACTTTTACTGCCGTTTCATCCGTGGGTTAAGCACTATCATGGTGCCACTCAGCCTCGATGACCAAGAAGACA
This sequence comes from Tachysurus fulvidraco, assembly GCF_022655615.1. NCBI lineage: Eukaryota > Metazoa > Chordata > Actinopteri > Siluriformes > Bagridae > Tachysurus > Tachysurus fulvidraco. The sequence goes on from NC_062539.1 coordinate 10,877,957, forward strand.
CATCCCCGCCTCTCATGGTCGCCAGAAGCCGTCACAGCCTTTCGTCGGCTAAAAGAGAGTTTCACCTCGGCCCCCATCCTCCACCACCCGGACCCGTCCCAGCCATTCATTGTTGAAGTTGACGCCTCCAACACAGGCATCAGAGCCATTCTCTCTCAACGCCAGGGGCCGGCTAATAAAATCTTCCCGTGTGCGTATTACTCACAAAAACTATCACCCACAGAACAGAACTACGACGTGGGGGATCGCGAACTATTAGCCATGAAAGCAGCTTTTGACGAGTGGCAGCACTGGCTGGAGGACGCTCAGCACCCATTTACCATCCTCACCGAACCTTGAGTATCTCCGCTCCGCCAAACGAATGAACACTCGACAGGCACGCTGGGCTATGTTTTTTATGCGCTTTCACTTCACGGTCACTTACCGACCGGGATCCAAAAATACTAAAGCTGACGCACTGTCTCGCTTGTACCACGAGTCCAACCGAACCACACCTACTGAGCCCATTATCGCCAAAAGCCAGATTCTCGCTCCCATCCAATGGGACATTATGACGGAAATCTCCCGAGCCAATACTTGCTCACCGCCCCCCGCAGACTATCCTCCCTCAAAGACCTATGTACCCGAAGAACTATGCACGACTCTCCTTCAACTACTTCATGCCAAGCCCAGCTCTGGCCACCCCGGCATCTCGGGGACCGTGCACCTCGCACAGAACAAATTCTGGTGGCCGTCGCTATTTGAGAAACTTCGTTATGAACTGTGCCATATGTAATACGTCGAAAGCCCCTCACCAACTCCCTGCCGGACTGTTACAGCCGTTACCTGTCCCACAACGACCGTGATCCCATATAGCCGTCGACTTCGTCACGGATCTACCCAAGTCTGACAACTACATGGTAATTCTCACCGTCATTGACCGCTTTTCAAAAGCATGCCACCTAATCCCTCTGCCTAAACTCCCCATGGCATTTGAAAGCGCCGAAGTGCTTTGTAACTGTGTGTTCTAGTTTTTCGGCTTACCTGAAGACATTGTTTCCAACCGAGGTCCCCAATTCACGTCACGAGTCTGGTCGGCCTTCTTTAAACAGCTGAACGTTAATATCAGTCTCACCTCAGGGTATCATCCACAAGCCAACGGGCAAACCGAACGCATGAACCAGGAACTCACGCGATTCCTCCGCTCATACTGTCAAACCAACCAGACGGATTGGAGCAAGTACCTCATGTGGGCAGAAAATGCTCAGAATTCCCTCATTAAACCGGCCACCAGCATCACACCATTCCAGTGCATACTCGGGTATCAACTGCATCCGGATTATTGTCCCGGGCAGTGGGTCTGGCTCTCCACCAGAGACATCCGGCTCCACCTGCCGTGCAAAAAACTAAATCCCAAATACGTGGGTCCTTTCAAAATCATCGGACAGATTAATCCCGTGCCGTATCGATTGGCATTGCCACCCACTTATCGCATCTCTCCCACCTTTCATGTGTCACTCCTAAAACCGGCTGAGGGTCCAAGAAGCGAACGAGAGGAAAGAGCTAACCCAGCAGGTCCATCGCCCCTTCTGGTCGACGGCGAGGAGGCATCGCAGCCTACTGGATTCCAGACACCGGGGCGGACATCTTGAATATCTGGCCGACTGGGAGGGGTATGGTCCAGAGCAATGCTCTTGGGTTAAGGCGGGGGACATCCTCGACCCATCACTCACCACTGAATGCCATCGCAATCATCCAGACAAACCTGCTCCCCGGCCTCGTGGAAGACACGTCACACACGCCCTCGCTTCGGGGGCTCTGTCATGATGGAAGCACCTGTCTCACCCTCCGATCGCCAGCAGAGGGAACCATCTCCGGAGTATTGACACTTTCTGACTACACTTCCCATAAGCCACCTGCCGGGACTGATTACACCGCCACCTGCGGCCAATTACCCAGTGCCTGTTTTAGGCGACTGTTTTCTGCCTGCCCTGACCTTTTGCCTGTTGTTCCGACTACGTTTTGCCTTACCCACGCTGTTGTGTTTGCCGGTTTTGAACTCTGCCTGTTGATTACGCTATTGTCTATTAAAAGCTGCAAATGGATCCTTAGTCTTACTACTCATCATTACAAGGGTAGAGAACATTGATTATTAGCTATTTTACTTTGATGACGCGTTAGTGAATGAAATCCGAATTAGTCATTTTATTGAATGGATACAAATGACACTTAAAATACTAACATTTAATTCAGCTCTTAGCCGTGTATATACATACTGTATACATACACACACACACACACACACACACACACACACACACATATATATATATATATATATATATATATATATATATATATATATATATTGATTAAGTGATTGCTATAGATGAATGAAATATAATTGTGCTCATTACTGTGAAACATATTGTGAGACAATGCTAAATTATTCCAAGCCAGTAAAAAAGTATTTTTTTTTCTCTGAAACTGACATTTGTGCAGGATTGTATAAACTTATGGTAACTTAATGATATAATTTTTCTCTCTGCCTCAAAGGATTTTATTGAGAAAGGGCATGCAGAAGCTCACACATAAGAGAGATTTTGGGGTAATTTTCTGAGACAGCAGCTGTTGCTATGGAGACAGAACCCTCTGATTGGAGGGGGACAGATAGAAGGAGGTATAGAAAAGTGTGTGTAGAGGCGGAAAAGAGAGAGAGAGAGAGTGCGGAGAGAGCAAGAGAGAGGGATAGAAGATGAGCAATAAAGGAATATAGGGGGAAACGGTAGAATGGAGCCTTTTGTGAGGTGTAGTTCACCACTCACACAGCTGCTCTCATTGCTTTCTCTTAACTAAATCTGTCCATCTGAACTGAGATTTGTATGAGGAAAGGACAGAGAAGGGGAAATATAGAAAGCCACTACAGGAGAGACATACACAACAGCATGTGTGTTGATTTACAGGAATGAGAGAAAAAAAAGAGTGTATGCTAGGTGACACTAAGTCACTGATTGATGTTAGCCAAAGATGGTTAAATGGGAGCCGCAGTTAATGGGAACAAGCTTTGGGCAATGGTTCCAGTGCTAAAATTTAGAAAAAGAGATAGTAGTTAGTGATAACAAAAATAGAGAGGAGAGAAAAGAGAAGGTACTACAACATATGCCTCTAGTGTTTAAAATCATGTAAGATCATAATACAGAAATGTGATTATTTAATAAAGGGATACTAGTAAAGATAGAAACAGAAAGAGAAATTAAGTAGTTATTCATTAAATAATTAATTAAATTAACTACTTAATTGCCTACGGCAATTGATGAAATAACCTCTGGTAGTTTTATTTTGTTTTTTGTTTATTTAATTTTTTTAATTTGCAGGTAATTTTTGGATTTTTTGATGACCAACTTGGATGCATCATGAAATACAAATATAATGAAAAATAATGAACATTTTCCTTATGAAAAATCTTCATTTTAATGAACATTTACGCACAATGTAATATAATGCCACTGAAAATAAATGATAACATTTGCTGTGTATTTTCTCTAAAGGTTTTTTGTACCCTTTGTATTAATCATTCATTCCTCATCAATTTTTCCATTCATCACAATCAGCAAAAAACGTGTGCAGTTTATTTCCACTTTCACTGGGGGTTTTTACACCTGGTCACTTCATGCGTTTTCTGTGATCCGATATCTATCTGATCGTAAAAAGACCAGGTGTAAATGCCCTCTGAAACGGTTTTGAGGCGGATATAAATCCGATTGCTCAAACCACTTCAGGAGGTGGTCTGGGACGCATTTCAGATGAAACTGGTCAAGTGTAAATGCATGTGGTTAGCTCTATACTCCTCCCAAACGGAAGTACGTCACTAGCAGGTGACTCACGAGTCGTGCATCGCACCAGAAACAAATATGTTTTCCCACCAGCACTGGCTCCGATCTTACACCCAGGTGTCTCGTTTGGTCTTAAAATGCACTTCTGCTGCCAGCAAAAATGCAGCAAACAGTAAATGCTGTTTTTTGTAGCAACCGCATACACCAAAGCGTGTACCATTTCAATTACCCCGGAAATGAGGTGAAATATATTTGCATTTTGGGTGGGAGAAGAAAGATCGGATTGATATCCGATTCGCCAAGACGCATTTATGTGGCCTAATGTAAATGGAACAGTTTTAACAAATCAGATAGCTATCAGATCAGAGAAAACACATGAAGTGACCAGGTGTAAAAAGGCCCTATGAGGTCGACCCCAGGCTAGATGCTAAGGTGAGATATTATGGAAAAAAAAAGAAATGGCGTTTGAGAGAAAGTTGAGGGAAGATCAACTTCAGCATATTCTTCAACACATATTCCTTAGTTGCTCATAAGCTCATAAGTTCCTGGTTAAACAACTGCATACTATACAGTTATAGAAGTGAAATTATTTATAATCACACTATCTAGTCTGGCCCAGATGAGGACTGGTTACAATTTGAATCTATTGAGTCCTCATGTAGTCTCAGTAAATTTTTACTTACCTATTACAGAAAACATTTTGATCCAAAGGATCTATATATTTCTGTAAATCTGCTTTCTGAAAATGTCCCTACACAAATATTTTAAATATATAGTTTAATATATATAGTTTAATTGAGGTAGAATCCAGGAATCTGTTTTTTACATAAAAAAAACAATATAAAATAGTCCTGAATAGTACTTAGTACTATTAGTAATGGTACTTAAAGACAAAATTTTACAGTCTAGAATATTGAGATACAAAATACTGGAGATACTATTTGGCTTCTCTGATGAGTATCACAATATCTCCTTTGTGTAATCATTATGAGCTCTACCTTTTTTTTACACACTTACACACTTTATATGCACCTGGGGCAGTAGCCAATAGAGCACAAAGTTTTCAAGTGGGAAAATAACTGCTTTGAATCATGCTTACTTAATAGTCCAAATAGTGATTGATTAGAAGGATTAGAAGTATCATGGCATATGTAAGGCTGAAGGGTAGTATAATATAGTATGTGCACTCTGGTTTCTATCATGGCAGGCTTGGCCACAGTCTGAATGCAGGTTAAAATAAATGGCTGTATGTTGTGCTTGATGTAAGTGTACTTGTGTCTAACAACGTTTAAAAGGAGTTTTGTGTTGTGCAGGCAGTGTTGTAACTAGAAATTCATTTCAGATGGATGAATAAATATAAAACAAAATCCTGATTTTAATCCATAAATTGAAATTAGTAAGTGTAAAGCATGTAGGTATGATGATTATACTAATTTGTTATTAATCTTAATCATTTAAAGCACGTAATACCTTCAAACCTTTTTTTTTCTATATTAATAATGTTTCAATTAAATACATTTAAGACACATTTAAAGATTAAAATAATAAATAATAGAGAAAAAATACCCCTTATTTTATAAATCCTGATATTGCGAGTGTTTTGAATTGTTGTCATTGCAGAATTAATGTATTTAAATTTAAAATTTGTGTCAGTATGATATGATAAAATGTTGGGATATGTTGTAGATTATGGGTTTAGTTCATCATATGCCTATTAAATAGCCTTTGTAAAATAATTATATTATTAACCTTTCCACAATATTCAGTGATGTTTATCGGCAATTCATATATTACCAGACCTTGAAACTGTTTTTGCATCAGTATTTTAGACCTTATATGGTCCACAAAAAGAGCTGCAGAGATACCATAATGGAACTTCATGCAAGGAAAAGCAAATGAAGCACTGTAAAATATGGTGGTGGATCATTGGTGCTTAGGATGGGTTTTTTTTTTGGTTGGAGTTTGCCTCTGCCAGTAGGTTCACACTTGACCATACATACAGTCTTCAGCAAGATGATGGGTTAAATATATATTCTAATTGACAGAGAACTGGTTAAAGAAACAGCAAAGAAAAGAAGAAAAAACAATGGCTACATTGCTAAATAAGAAATGTATACTTACATCACTCACAGATAATTAGGTGTTGAATGTTTTTTTTATTTAAATGTTTAATGTCAATGTGCTCATTCTGGTAAAATAAATACAAATAAAATTGAATCTAACGTGACAGTGTAGAACATATGTACGAATAGACCATGAGAAATGACAAGTGTCAGCTAGTGCTGGATTCAGATTTCATGTCTTTACTAGAAGTATCTAGTCTTAATTAAGCTAGATTTTTACAAATATTTTTTAAAATTTGAACACTATAGAAATATTAGAATTAATAATTAATTAGTGAAATCATATTTTGACATACAGTAATTTCATTGCTTTTAAAGCTTAAGTCATCAGAGCATTATACTGTCTTATACTATCATTCACCTACTTAAAATAATTGCTTGCAATTTGCTTTAAGGTGAATAATTATTTTTTTCAGTAATTAATTTTTATAAATAAACAAAACATTACATCATCTGATGTGATATTACTGAGTTAACCCTTTGTGGAAAAATGATTGAACAATATAAATACTAACAGAAGGTTTTAAAAGCTAAATAGACATAAACGTTATCTCCTGATGATTGTGGTGACTGTCATTTGGCATTTGGGAAAGGCTTGAGTAATGTGTGAAATATGGCATTTTCCCATTAAGCAAAAGCATCAGAGAAGATGCCAATTCAGCAGGATTCCCAGTAACATTCTCAGCTGGTCCAAATCTGCTGTGTTGAGTGATTTTTTTTTACTACTTCTGGATCACACAAATGTGTAAACCTAGGAGGAGAACACATGAAACACAGCAGAGACCTGAGCTCAGGATCAAACTGGCTGATCATTAGAGTTACTGCCTAATTACTATAATATATAATATTAAGTCTTTACTATAAGTCTTTACTTCTTACAAAGGTCATCATATCAGCTCAGAACACTTTGGCATTGTAATTTTTTTACTTACTGTATAAGTTGTACAAGTGAGTTGAGTGAATAAATGGAAAAAATAAATGGTGTTCTGGGCTGAGTTTCTCAAAAGTGTGCAACATAAAAAAGCATTCATTGTTAAATGGTACACTGAGCACAGTCTCTCTCTGCAGTTCGAATTGCAGTGCACATTCATAAATCAACACTTTGAGCTAATCCTGAAAGGGCATGAGGATATACAGTAAATTACACAAATTTACCAGATAATGTTTATAACTGATTGATTATTAATTATATCTTAATTAATTTTTTTTTATTGTAACATTTGTAAAACAGCTTTGGCCTGGAGCTATTACTTATGGTTAAAACTAGTGTACTGTATTTGCAAATGTAACACCTCATGAAAATAGGGCAAAATTTAAGATTTTTTTTTTATGAGTTCTAAATGTAGGACTCATGAATGTGCCATTCTGTTATCAAGATGTTAACAGAATGGCATAACCAAACAAAAATGCAAAACAAAAAAATAAAATATGGCATTAATCGCTGTTCAAAAGTTTGCATACCTTTAGTTCTTAATATCGTGCATAGCCCCCTTTAGCATCCAATGATGGCATGCAGACTTTTGTAATAATTGTGCATGAGGTCCTTAATTCTTTCAGGTAGTATAGCTACCCATTCTCCTTGGCCTCCAGTTCCTGTAAATGTTTTGGTTGTCTTGCACAAACTACACGTTTGAAATTCTCCCAAAGTGTCTCAATGATATTGATGGCCAATTCAGAACCTTTAGCTTTTTCTGCTATAGCCAATGGAGGGTCAACCTTGCCTTGTGCATTGGATCATTGTCACGATGGGAACATCCAAGAGCTTCACAGCTTTAGTTCTGTAGAATGCAAATTGCAGATTGCCAGTATTTTCTGATAACATGCTGCGTTCATCTTGCCATCAATTTTTACTAACTTCCCTGTGCCACACTGGAGCTCACACAGCCCCAAAAGAGATCCACCACCATGCTTTACAGTAGGGATGGTGTACATTTCACTGTAGGCCTTGTTTACTCCTTTTCAAACATAGTGTTTATGGTTGTGACTATAAAATTTGAGTTTCTTGGTTCACTTGACCGTGGTTTAGTATCAACAGATCTGCTTATTTTCCACCTCTTTGTCAGTGTTTGAACAGTACTTACTGGAATTCTAGAGTGTTGAGGTATCTTTTTATATCCTTTTCCTGCTTTATAAGGTTCAACTACCTTATTACGCAGGTTTATTGGCAGTTCTTTTGTCTTCCCCATGGTGCAGTAACCAGCCAAGTCAGTGCATCACCTCATGAGCTGAGAAACTCACTGACTATTTACAGTATGCACAGACACTAATTATAATCACAAAGAGTCACAGGTCTGGAAACTTCCCTTTAATAGCCATTTAAACCAATGTGTGTCAACCTGCGTGTTTATAGTGTGTTTATAATGTGGCCAAACAAAGGATATGTAAACTTTTGACCAGGTGATTTCAGTTATCTATGTGATAATTAACAACTTCACGTGACCACTATCCTTAAGTAAGAAAAAAATAGCATTATCAGTCATATTTTTCTAATAAATAGCAATGTTTAACAATTTCTTTCAGGGAACTGTATGCAAACTTTGTTTGCTAAGGGTGTTGTAGGATTCTTTTACTGCAACTGCAGATGCAACTGATTTAGTGATAAACATATAGACAACAAATTTTTAATATATAGTACTTTGAGTGGTTTAAGAGTTTGTCTGACTTCAGACTTCAGTGTGAGATTCAGAATTATACCACAACTAAAATGTTTTGGGTCCAAAAAACAAAAGTGCCATTTTTTTAAGCATCAAAATGACATGGGATGGGTTTTTAGAGCTGAGAAATTCACTCAAGATTGTGGATGACCTGGCTATAACAGAGTAAATAAAGAACACAGACATTCATTGGAAAGTCAGGCCATTACTTGACCGTGTGCGGCAAGGCTGCCTCAACCTCCTAAAGACACTAAAGGTCTGCATTGATGAGCAAATCATCCCTTTGAGCTGCTGTCCAGTCAAGCACAATTCCAGGCAATCCAAACCTGGCCTAAAGATTTTTTTTGTCCTTGCTTCTCCAAATGTTCTGATGCTGGATTTTGAAGTGTATCAAGGGAAGGACACATTCAGTGACCAAAAACTGGGAGTCATACCAGCAGAAGTCATATTCATGGTTGAGGATTTTCCTACTGGAAGTCACATATACTTCGAGTGATACTTTACAACAGTTGATCTCATAGATGCATTGATAATGTGCCAGTGAGAAGACCAGGAGTAACTTCAAATTGCACCTAGCTGAAGAGTTGTTGGAATGTCCAGACGATGACAGCAGTGAATGAAATTGAAGAAGTGTATGAGCCACCAACTAAAAGGAGGATCCCACAACTCAGACCATCTGTGCACAGACTAGGAGTCAAACACATGTCAGAGAAATAAGGACTGCAAAGACATACATGAGGTGTACCAAATACTATATATAATATTGATAAGTGATTACAATTTAGAGATGCTGGCTATGTATTTATAAAAAATACATGCTCTAAAGTATTCAGAATAAAATAGAAAGAGAATTATTGCAGAATATACTTGCACATACAAGGAATTTGTTTTAGTGTCATATGCTTCAAGTACACAGAAACAACAAGACAGACAATAAAATAAGATGAGAATAAAAAAAATACACATATGTAAATACAAATAGACAAAAAAATGGAAAAAAAATTTCATGTATTGTTTGTACTGCTGTGGTATAGATGAAAGAAAGGAATAGAATAGAATGAGATGCAGGATTGTAATAGGATGGTAAGGTGGATAAAATGGTATAATAGAAAGGTGGTAACAAATAAATGAAAGGTTATTGGACATTGTTATTGTGTAATGGGGAATATTTAACTGTTCGTGAGGTAGATTGTCTGGGGGAAGAAACTGTTCTTGTGCCTGGTTGTGCTGGTATTTGGGGCTCTGTAGTGCTGGCCAGACGGTACAAGTTCGTAAAGAGGATGACTTGGATGTGAGGGAGGCAGAGTTACTTTCCTAGCCCTTTCCCTCTCTCTGGATATATACTGTACAGTTCTAGAAGGGTGGGCAGGAATTTTAATCCTTCCTTTTTTTTTAATTTCTTTTTTTTTTTCAGAAAAAAAAATTCTGGTGTTTAGTCTATAAATAATTATTTCAACGGTACAGTTACACATGTGCTTTGTGTGTAACAGATAAGGTTTAACACATTCAGTGTAGAAGTAAAGTATAAAAATACTTGAGATACAGAAACTGAGAGATGCTCAGAGATTTGAGTACATAATGTAACCAATTTTTCATGAGAATCTTGGCTCCTCACCCTGCCAATGATGTCATTGTGTTTTGTCATTGGTTGGGAGACTGCGGTGAGGACGATCAGATGCTTAAGGAGATGACATCATCTGTTAATCAGCAGAATTATTTTCATCTGTCTGGTCAAATTCTGATTTTGGATGTGAACAAACATTGATTTTCACACACACAAAAAAATGATTCTGTGAAAAAGAGAATCACAGCTTAAACAGTGCAGAACCCAAGTGGTGTACAGTGTGCTATTATTAGTATAATTAGGTTTAAAATAATAGCTCTCTGGATTCTAATTGGCTCATGTAGAATTTGTAAAGGAAAAACAACTTACATACAATATCTTATTAAGGTGTTGGGTCACAATCAAATTGTAATGAGTCTGTCTGTGTTTTCCTTGTTTCTGTCTGCTGTCATTCCCTGCTGTTAATTGTTGGCCCCGCCCACTTTTTTGTTACCATGGACACTAATTGTACTCAATCTTTCCTCCAGGTAAGTTGTCTTTGTCTCTGATTGTCTCTGCTTTGTCATCGGTTCCTGTCACCTATATATTCTCTGTTTGTTCACTTTGTTCCCTGGTGCTAGTCGTTATTTGGTGTAGTATGTTGTCTGTTCACTTCAGTGTTCCTGTCTCCTGTCAGCTCTGTGTTTGGTCTTATTTTGCCTGCCTGTCTGTGTACCTGTTTTCTTGTTTTTTGTCATTAAATCTCTTTACTGCATTTGGATCCTCATTCGCCTTTGCCTCACCGTGACAGAACGACTAGCCACAAATGGATCCTGCAGAAATCTTGCTTTGCCTATGTCAGGAGGATTCCCCAGTCGAGGAATATGCTGAGGTATTCGTGGACCTGTGTAACCAGTTCAACTTTGGAGAGAAGGCTCTAAAGCAGTGGTCCCCAGTGTTTTTTTTCCTCACGGACCGGTCAATGTTTGATAATTTTACCGCGACCCGCTGGGGGCGGGGGATTGGCAACTATACAATTAAATTTAAATTAATAATTTTAATTTAATTGTATTTAAACATGCCTTTTTAACTCACTACAATGCTAAATCAATGAGAACCCTGAGCTTGTTTCTTTGTAATGAGAGTTCCATCTGGGGTAATAAGAGACAATGACACCTGAAGTGTGTTGCTTATGTCCAGTTTATTCCGTTGTTTTGTTTTGGTTGCCATCACTGCAGAAAACCCCGCTTCACACAGATAGCATGTCAGAAATGGCAATAGGGATTTAAGTGCTGTGGTGGCAATCTCAGGGTATTCCGCCGTGACTTTAATCCAGAACACCGGCAGAGTTTCTAACTTTCTAACGGCGCCTGTTTCGTGCTCATTTTTGCTACTTTGTGGGTTAAATTTGAGAAAACACAATATACTGTACACGTACACCAAGCACTGTTAAACATGAGAAAGTACCGGTGAACAGAGAGAAGAGCGATACACACCTTCTCTCTCCACCAAAGATACAACGTCACTGCCGCTTGCAGCCGCTCATCTCCAGACGTCCCCTAAACCCGGCCCGATATTAGGATATTTTGCGCATGCGCTGTATTGGTGCGGCTTTAGGTGATGTCTCTCAGCTCCCAGTTAATCTCTCGTCCATGTAAAGTCGCACAAACCCGAGAGAAATACATCACAGTAAATACAATGGAAATAATTTAATGTTCCCTGGGCGGCCCAGTACCATTTGGTCGACGGACCTGTACCGTCTGGTAACATCGGGGTCCGTGGGCTACGGAGCGGAACCAGCCACGGACGCCCGAATGCCCTACAGTTCCTCCGTCCAGCCCAGTCCCGTGCACACCTGTGACCGAGCCGGTTCACATGGCTACCGTACCGGCAAGCTCGGCTGAGGCTCGTGCAAACCAGCTGGTCTCCAAACTGGCGGATACCCAGATGAGGTCGGCTCGGGCGGCCGGCATCCCTAAGCCGTCGGCCTCACCAGCCAAACCGACCGGGTCGTCGGAACAAGATGAGCCGACCGGGTCGCCCGAACCAGCCGGTTCAATGGAACCAGCCAGGCCGAACGGGTCGCCGGAACCAGCCGGACCGACCGTGTCGCCGGAACCAGCCGGACCGACCGGGTTGCCGGGTTGCCCGGGTCGCCGGAGCCAGATGGGTTGTCGGAACCAGCTGGACCGACCGGGTTGCCGGAACCAGCCGAGATGCCGGAACCAGCTGAGACGCCAGAACCGGTCGCCCAACGGCTCGTTTCCCGACGACCCGGCGGGAAACGAGTACTCAATCTTTGTCTCTGATTGTCTCTGCTTTGTCATTGGTTCCTGTCACCTATATATTCTCTGTTTGTTCACTTCCCTGGTGCTAGTCGTTATTTGGTGTAGTATGTTGTCTGTTCACTTCAATGTTCCTGTTTCCTGTCAGCTCTGTGTTCGGTCTTGTTTTGCCTGCCTGTCTGTGTACCTGTTTTCTTGTTTTTTTGTCATTAAATCTCTTTACTGCATTTGGATCCTCATTCGCCTTTGCCTCACCGTGACACAAATCAGCTTCCATTTGTTTTGGACTGAAACGTGTAGGTCTTGAGAAATGTACTTAGACAGAGGAATAGCATACTCATTGCTGGATTCGTACATCATTTGTGACTTCAGCTCCAATCCCATACATGCTTTGTAAACAGCAATAACCAAGATGTTAGGAAATTCCTAGAAATATATATACACATTTTACATCACATCCACACAGTCAAAACGTTATAGCTGATTAGCTATTCATTAAAAGATCATTCAATAGATATGTGTATAAGTGAGGAGAAGGAGGTAAAGAGCATTAAAGCAAGGGGAAGGAACCTGCTTACACTTTTGAAACTTGGAACCCCAGAGAATGAATGTTATGTTACTTCAGCCATTATATCATCTACCAATTTAACACCAACAGCTTTTTTCAAGTTTTCTGCATTGGTGTTTTAGAAGAAAAAGTACATTACAAAAATATGAAAGAAGCAAGTAAAAGTGAGAAAACAACATACCACAGTAAACTGCATGTTATAAAGACAATGACAAATTAATAAAATAGGTTTTAAATGTTTCCTGTTTGGAAACATTTTGTTATATATTCTTGTCCTTTTCTCTCTGTCGTGGTCAGTACTGGCTGGGCCACGCTTCTCTCAGGAGCCAGCAGATCAGTCGGTGGTGTTGGGGGAGCGAGTTGTACTCTCCTGTGTGGTGTTTAACTACACAGGCATCGTCCAGTGGACCAAAGATGGACTCGCTCTTGGCATTGGAGAAGACCTTAGGGGTAAGATCACATTGAAACATATAGACACTCAAATGCATTTGCACATGTATAATAAACTTGTATTTACACTATTCTTTGCACTATACTTTTGACAATCTGTCACTTGATTGGTGGATTAGATAACTGCCTTAAGCTGCAGCTGTACAGGTGTTCCTAATAAAGTGAATGGTCAGTGTATATGGAGTATACAAATATAAAAAAAAATTCAAATATGTGTAGACATATAAAATGCATTAACATGGGCATAAATACTCATTAAATACATTATTTCTAACTAACAACTTGATATCAGCATTGAAACAGATACGCACAATAGTGCATATATAGCCTATAGCCTATAAGGAATCAAATCTTTTTGTCCCCTCCAATAATTTATTTCCAATTTGATATTTATTAATCACATGACATAATGTTTTGTTCTATTTAAGGTTTATTTATTTATTTATCTATTTATTTATTTATATTAAATTCTATATCCTTTTTACCCCTTTATTGTTTCATAGAATTGTCATTTTGCAATTCACATTGCATTGCTTTGCACATTAAATATGTAATAATTCTGATTATTATTATTATTATTATTATTATTATTATTATTATTATTATTATTATTACAAACACACACACCCCTACACAAAGGCTGGCTATCTGCAAGGCTTGACTGAGCTAAAGTATGATGTAATCGTTGCCAATACTTTGGTTCCCTCTCCACCCCACCCTCACATCAGTGATGTCATAATGTGCGTGTGTGCCCTTGTGCATGCATGTGCATGTGAGTGCGCATGCGTGTGCAAGACAGAGGAGAGAAAGAGGAGACATGCTGACTGAATGCCAATGTGTTGGAGTAGAGCCCTCTGGTGGGAGGAACTTACTAACACCAGCTTCAACAAACAAATATCTGTTTTTTCCTCTCTCTTTCTTTCTCTATCTGTCCTTCATTTCATTTCTCTTTGTGTCTCATTTCTCCCTCGCTGTTATTTACGTTGTGAAGGTAGTGTGACTGTGAGTGTGTATGTAACTTAATAATACTTACAATTGTGTGTGTGCTTGTGTGTGCTGCCATGTGCTATATAGTCTATAGATGTACGTACAGTATGCGCATTTATGTGGCAGATATATTGTGTTACTGATTTTGAGTATTCGACAGAACAATTAAAGTTTGTATTTGTGTGTTACAGCATGGCCACGTTATCGTGTATTAAGAATCATTGACGTGGGTCAGTATAACCTGGAGATTTCATCAGCTGAGCTGTCAGATGATTCTCTGTATGAGTGTCAAGCCACTGAAGCGGCTCTCCGATCCAGAAGAGCTAAACTCACAGTCCTCAGTATGAATTCATCCCACACACATGATTTTGCAAACTGAAATATTTGTGTGTGTGTGTGTGTGTGTGTGTGTGTGTGTGTGTGTGTGTGTGTGTGTGTGTGTGTGTGTGTGTGTGTGTATGTATGTGTATGTGTACTTTGTATGTGTAAGTTAATAGGATCAGCCCCAAAGACAAAAAAAACGAGATGCAAAAAATGTTTTTTGGTTAGAATGTCCTTTTATTTTTTCATATAGAAATAAACTTGTATTATACTTTAAAATCATGCTGATTTCTCCACATTCATTATATTTAAAGAAACAGGTTATAGAGCTAACCACAGTTATTCCAAGATATCTTTGAATATTCATGGCATTTGGCAGACGCAACTGGGGCCCAATAATGGCAGCTTGGTGGACCTGGGATTTGAACTGACAACCTTATAAACAGCAGTCCAACACTAAGATACTAAAAGGTTGTCTACATGTGCTGTTCTAATTGAGCAGTTTTTTAACAATATAAGTTTAAATGTGGATGTTAGACAAAAGACTAAAGATAATTTTAAAGACAAACAGTTAATATTATGTCAGGCGGCCAGAAAATTATAATTTTTTTCTCCCTGAAAACATAAAAAAAGCAGGTCTTGCAAAAAAGTGTTGCTTTTTATATCAATTTTGAGAAAATGTATATTTTACTTAAACAACATAAACAGTAAATGCAGTTAGTCTATTTCAAGATTAAGTTTAAATATGTCCGTTCCACTAATTTATGATGTGTTAATGTTAATTTAACCATTAATGCATTTCACTACATGTTGATGAAAGCATGTGGTACTGTGTATGATTGAATTTTAAGTTTTTGATTTTTGAAATTTGAAATTTTCCATACTGTGCGAAATTAACATTTAGCTAGAAAGGCTTTATATACATCTTGACACAAACTGACTGAAGCATAATCATTTAAGATTTGTGAATCTCATTTCCTTTGGTAAATGTGTTTTTTGGTTTTTTGTTTTTTTTTACTTTTTTTGTTTTCTAGTTTATTGAATTTATCTTCATATGCTGATTTGGGGCCTGTGAGTATGTGACAAATCAGAATGTGATGACTAAGTGGGATATTTCTTTCGTTAGTTCCCCCAGAGGATCCAGTAATAGAAGGTGCTCCAGAGATTTTGTTGACAGCAGGAATCTCATACAACCTGACATGTGTGTCCCGAGGGGCCAAACCACTCTCCACCATAGAGTGGTACAAGGATGGAGTTATAGTGGAAGGAGCTCATACTAGCACTGTGGGTACACACATACACACACACACACACACACACACACACACACACACACACACACACACACACACACACACACACACACACGAAACAATTGGCCTAAAGTAACCTGACTTTCTTTTGACAATCTTTCTTGTAATGATAGACCTAATGTTAGTTAGTCAGAAAACCTTTTAAAAACATGACATGACAGAGATTGTGGTATATGGCTGTTGTCACGTATGGCATTGTATTCATTTAATTAAGTTTTAGTTCCTTTACATACCCAGACCACAATCATAAAACTACTACTCAAACTATTTAACTACCACCATGAATATGAACATATAACTGCAAATATATTAATACTGTATGACTCCTCTCTCGCTCCATTTTTCTCTCCAGGAGGTTTTACCTGACAGGAAGCGAGTAACCACACGCAGTTTCCTGCCTATTCAGCCAGTAGACACGGACACTGGACACAACTTCACCTGTATTGCCTCCAATCTGGCTGTGCCACTGGGAAAACGAGCCAGCGTCACACTCAATGTGCACCGTGAGTCTTTGTGTGTTTGTGAATGTGTGTGTGTTCACATTCTCAGTGCTGAAATACTGCTGAACTGCACATTTCAGTGTTTGGACCTGTTCAGACTTTTTTAAGCTACAGAAAAATGATAGGTATATTCGTCTTAAAGTCTTATTCTGATTAGAATTAAAATATAAGATTTCTCTTTGTAGATGCTCCAACAGTTTTATTATCGATTGAGCCTCGTTCAGTTCTAGAGGGAGAAAGAGTAACATTTACATGCCAAGCTACAGCCAACCCACCTATCATGGGATACAGGTAAGTATGTGTTTGACTGAGTTCTATGTGGCTATATGTGGAGAACTCCTCCACAGAAGAGAGTGAGGCAGATTGTCAATTGACTGTGTGTTTTAGGTGGGCTAAAGGTGGAGTAATCCTGGAGGGAGCGAGGGAGAGTGTGTTCGTGACTACTGCAGATCACTCATTCTTCACTGAGCCTGTTTCATGCCAGGTGTTCAACGCTGTGGGCAGCACCAATGTCAGCATATTGGTGGATGTACACTGTATGAACCTCTCTCTATAAACATCAATCCAGCTGTTCATGTGTCTATCCATCTATCTAAATTTTTCATCCGTTCTACTTATATTTCCAACTATTAGTTAATTCAGCCATACTGTTCAACTTCTATTTTCTTTTCTACCTCTTACAGAAGTAGCACACTTGGCTGTAAATGCAGCTTCTTGATAATGCAGGATCATGATATTGTTACAAAAATTTATATACTCAAATATGGTACAATTGGGATTTTCAAGATTCAAACCCAGAATAAGTGGAGTAAGTGGAATATGACACAATAATATTTAACAATATGAATCCTGTATCATATAAGAATGAATGAATGAATATAAGATTCAAGAATGAATATGAATCCTGATATAATATCATCAACAATATGCAATGGCAGATTTAATATTTTGTCACGGCAGGTTCTGGTCCAGGAGGACACTGTCATGTCACATGTGCTCTAGTTAGGATATGTTTTGTTATATTTTATGATATATGTTATGGCATGTACTCATGGGATCATATAAATATGTGGTAAAATAAATATTGTATCTCCAATGAATACAAGATAAATGCTAAATAACTTATTTTTTATACACATTTTCTTTAAATGTAAGACCAGTGCATATATAAGAGATTTATCATACATAATTTCTAGGTCTAATACAACACGTTAAAGGGCTTTTCATGACATTTGTCTTGACATGTATGCCGACTAGTGCATTGTTAGTGATTATTTTTGTGATATGTAAGTGGTAATGCCCAATGAGAATAAAAAATAATGGAAATTAGAAAATGAAAGAATAAATTCCAAAAGTTCAATTTGAAATGCATTCCTATTTTGTAACTTAAATATTTATAAAAACTTTGTGTTTCTTACTAAACATAGTTTTATTCATCTGCTCATTTGTTTTCTTCATGTATTATTCCACTTATTCATTCAGCCTTCTTGCTGCTTCCTTCCATGTTACACAAACTATGTCAAACATAAAATTAATAAAAATATCAATGTCTTTCTTTTTCTACAGTTGGTCCAATCCTGGTAGTGGAACCAAGGCCTGTGACGGTGGATGTGGACTCTGATGTTACACTGAACTGTAAATGGGCAGGAAATCCTCCTCTTACTCTCACCTGGACAAAAAAGGGCTCCAGCATGGTAAATAAACATTATTATACTATACCAATACCTTACATTCTACAAAGTTACAAGAGACTGTGCCTATAATTATGTGATTATTATTATGCACTAATATGCATTGCAATTACTAAAATTAAATTAAAAAGAATACAAAAAGGCTAACAAAGGCTCTAAAGTACTCAGAATTTTCATGCCTTTTGCTGTGGATTGTCTGTATGAGGACCAGAGTAAGGTTCATGCCAGCAAACCACTGCAAAGCTTCAAAACGGAAAGCTCAGGTAATAGTTTCCAAATATAAAAAGCCTAAAGATAATTTGTGAACAGGAAAGATCATGATAAAGACTTTTATAGGGAAACCAGTACTAGAAGGATGAAAAAAGAGAAGGCAGAAAAGGGTAAGGAAATACTATGTAATGTTATGATGTAAATTAACCAAAGCTCTTCTGATTTTACAACACTACATCTATAAACATTATAAAATAATCTTCATCTCAATTGTTCTCAATATATGAAGATATTGGCACGTGTGTTTGCCAATAAACTGTCATATGAGTTTAAAATTGCCATCAGTTATTTATATATTAATTTATATATTATATATTTATATATAATATATATATGTATGTATGTATGTATGTATGTATGTATGTATGTATGTATGTATGTATTGTTCAGGGTAAACATTTGAATATATTAAACATTTTAATTTCAAATGTTTGAACCACACAGAAGACATCAGAAACATGTAACACAGTAAAGACGAACTACTCACTAAATTGTACAATAGATAATAGTACTAAATCTTTCCCATAGTCCTCACAGTAACACTCTTAAATTCTTGTTTTTCTCTGGCAGGTTCTCAGTAATAATAATCAGTTGTATTTGAAGTCAGTAAGTCAGGCTGATGCAGGACAGTATGTGTGTAAAGCCATCGTACCCAGGATTGGGGTTGGGGAGACAGAGGTCACACTGACTGTCAATGGTTAGTACAGCAGACACATACACACAATCACACCTACACACACACACACATGCAGATGCTCTTATCAGAATCAGAATCAGCTTTATTGCAGGCATGCGAGGAATTTGTTTTAGTGACAGAAGCTCCACAGTGTAACAGAATGACATATACAGTATAGATGAAATTGTATGTACACACTTACAGGTGTGAAATGTGCAGTTGAAATATACATATACAAATATAGGCAATTTGTATGTACAAATTTGCAAGTGTGAGAAAAATGTGCAATTGTATACAATATATACAATTTGTATGTACACATGTGCAAATGTGAAATTGAAGTAAACAGTAAACAGTATAGACAATATGTATGTACAGATGTGCAAGTATGAAATGTGAAATTGAGGTATACATAGTACAAATGTGCAAGTGTGAAATGTGCAATTAGCTGTCCATAGAGTCAAAACATATTTCAATATTTCAATATTTTCAATATTGTCCACGTAAAACTACATCATACTTTCACATCATTCTTTTAAAGAAATAAACATTTTCTAAAGCCGTGTGATGGGCTGCCTTCATTTTGGTTATATCATTGCCTTGCATTACATTGTAGTTTTCCTACAGTACTTACTGTTGTATGAATTAATTAATGAATGCTCTTCTACAGTCCAATCCATCCATTAATTATTTCCTTAAAAATTCCCTGAGATTGTTTTGGGTAGTTCTGTTTTCGCAAAATTAAGTAATTTTGAAAATCCATTATTTTGTTATTTTGTATTTTACATCATTTTGCTCAGGCTTCCAAATCATGACCAAAAAAAACTGAAGTGCATAGTTTAGTATTTAATAAAAAACTGACTTTAATATATTATTTTGTAATAGTAAATAATTCTTTTACAGGTCCACCAATTATTTCAAGTGAACCAGTTCAGTATGCTGTAAGAGGTGAGAAGGGTGATATCAAATGCTACATTGCGAGCACACCTCCTCCTGACAAAATTGTGAGTACACACATACACACACACGTACACACACACACACACACACACACACATGTATGTACCTGTCTCAAACCCAGTGCTTTAAGGATAAGTATAATATCATTTGCAACTCTTTTATGCAACCCAATACAACAGCTACTTCTGATACACTATTTTGATTGGTCACATGTTGGGCCAAAAGTGCTGATATTTAGTATAAAAGCAGTGGGACATTTTACTGTTTGTACAGTATTAATTTGCTTCTCTGTGAATGCTAAATGAAGTTCGAGCGAAGGTTTTGTACATTGAAACCTGTCACTACACTTACTATGAGCTGTCATTAAGTCTGTGTTCTCTCCAGCTACATGAGCAGTTTTTATTCTATACAGTTCTCACTATTTTTAAATTCAGAGTTTTACAGAAACATGTTGTCTGACAATTTACAGAGAAATGCACTCAAATTAATCAGTAAACTTTTTGCATGCAGTGAGACAATGATCCAAAACACATTGCCAGCGCAACAACAGACTTAATTAGGGTGGAAAAGTGGAAGGTTTTAGACTGGCCAAGTCAATTTCATATCTTGAAGAACAGTAAACAATGGAAAGAGACTGCAGTGAAAGAATGAAAAAGCATTACAAAAGAAGAAACCAACAACTTGGTAATTTTACTGGGTCACAGGCTTGAAACCAAATATTGTTATTTACTATCATTTACTTCAATACCTGTTTGGATTGTAAACTGCCTACTATAGATCTGTTCCATCATGTTTTGTAAGGGACAGTATATACAGTGCATTGCAATTCATACCCACTGAACTTTTTCACATGTTGACACGTTACAACCACAAACAAAAATGTATTTTATTAGGATTTTATGTTATAGACCAACACAAAGTGGCACATAATTGTGAAATGGAAGGAAAATGATAAATGGTATCCAAATTTTTTTTACAAATAAATATCTGAAAAGTGTGGCATACATTTGTATTCAGCCCCACTGAGTTAATACTCTGTAGAACCACCTTTCACTGCAATTACAGCTGCAAGTCTTTTGGGATACAGTATGTCTCTACCAGCTTTGCACATCTAGAGAGTGAAATGTTTAGCCCATTCTTCTTTGCAAAATAGCTCAAGCTCAGTCAGATTGGATGGCGATCGCCACAGATTCTCAATTGGATTTAGGTTTGGACTTTGACTGGGCCATTCTAACACATGAATATGCTTGATCTATACCACTCCATTGTAGCTCTGGTTGTATGTTTAGGGTAATTGTCTTGCTGGAAAGTGAACCTCCGCTTCAGTCTCAAGTCTTTTGCAGACTCTAACAGGTTTTCATCTAAGATTGCCCTGGATTTGGCTCCATCCATCTTCCCATCAACTCTGACCAGCTTCGCTGTTCCTGCTTATGGCTTTCTTTCAACAATGGCTTTCTTCTTGACACTCTTTCATAAAGACCAGATTTGTGGAGTGCATGACCAATAGTTGTCCTGTGGACAGATTCTCCCACCTGAGCTGTGGATCTCTGCAGCTCCTCGAGTTACCATGGGCCTCTTGGCTACTCTGATTAATGCTCTCCTTGCACAGATGGAATAATTGTTCAATGCATAACAATGCATAGTTCCAAAGTAATCCTAAATATAAACAAATTAAAGTACATAGAGAGAGAGAGAGAGAGAGAGAGAGAGAGAGAGAGAGAGAGATAAAGACAAAATCCTGTACCCTTCACTGTAGGTCATAAGAAGCAGACAGTATGACATGACAAATGAGTGCTTTTAACAACCTCAGCATTTTAAAAAGCTCTCCCTGTCACCTCCTATCTTCTTCTATCTCTCCTCTTCATTGTCCTTTACAGACTCCTCTCTCTTTATTCTTTTGCTCTCATGTATGTCTCTTTAACAATTTTTTTGCTCTCATACAATGCAGCCTTATATTTTATATCCTCTTTCAAATATGCAGTAATTTAAATAATCCAGAAGTATTTTTTGTATATTAGTATGTATGACTCCAGCATACAGATTCATATAAATGGTAATAAATTCTATCATGCTGTATCATTAGCATACTAGTGAAAGCTTATACAGTGTTTATGAATATTTACCTAAAGTTAGAATACATAAGCACTTCCCCTAGAATAAAGTCTTTGGAACAATAAAATGTAACTTCTGCATGCATTCACAAGTTAACATTTACAAACTGATTAAAATAACCAGAGCCATTCCTAAAGGAAAACTTTTTTTAAACCAATATTGTAAAGTACATGCATTTAAAACATTCAACAAATAGTATTAAACAAGTAATTAGGAGCAATAAGTAACAAACCTGTTCAGAGGCTAGTACTGTAGCTGAGCATTGAAATTTCATTCTTAACAGATCACAGTTATTAGAATTTGAGTGAGTCTTTCCCTAAACTAAAATAAGTAGGGGACAATATTATTCTTCCAAGGGATTATCATCATCAATAGATTAACTAATCTATTAGAACTAATAGATCTATTTATTCTTATAATGAATAGAGAGCAGTATCAGTACATGAGTGACCTTTAGTCTTAATGGAAATAGTATAAGCACTGAAGAATTTTTATTTAAAATAATAGATAAAATAGAATAAAATCAGTAACTGGATATATTTCTAGTTAGATTGAAATGTTTCACTACTCAACCTAGCAGCTTCTTCAGTCCGAGGGAAGTTGACAGGATTCCACAAATTTGTATCATCCAGGGTCAAAGATCCTCCCCTCTCTGGATAGCCTCGTTAAGTGAACCTGGAGCATATTTGATATGATTGGCACTGACTGGAAATGCAATGGATGCCATCTGTAAGAATGGCCAGACTACAAATATGATGAAGTGCATATGTTACATATAGGAGATCATGTGTGTGTTTCCTTTGGCAGGTATGGGCCTGGAAGGAGAACGTGTGGGAGAAAGACAGAGGCACTCTCTCTGAGAGGTACACAGTAGAGCAGAGCAAGCCAGCATCAGAAGGGGGTGCTGTGCTCTCCACCCTCACCATAAATAATGTGATAGAGTCAGACTTTCAATCTACATACAACTGCACGGCCTGGAACTCATTTGGACCTGGCACCATGATCATTACACTGGCAGAGAGAGGTGAGAGCACAGTTTAAAATATGTATATAGGAATATTAAAGAGAAATAATAAAAAACCTCACCTTTAATTTCCTAATTAGACAAAGCAGTCAAACTTTTCATTGTTAATGAAGTAAGTAATTCACATGCTTTTATATTTTATATTTATTAATAACTAATGTATGTGAAAATTATTTTGTTTTAAGAAAAAAATAAATATAAAGTATATCAAAATACATTTTAAGCAACACAATAATTATTTTATTATATTTTGTAGTAACTTATATATTTTACTGTATCTAAATATCTACATAAATAAATACTGGTTGCCAACAGTGCATTACAGAATTCTCAAAAAATACCTGAGCATCTATTTGCATGTACTCAAGGGACTTGACTTTAAACCAGTAGTTAATAGACTATTCACATAATACATTCACTCATTCTGTAGTCACTCCTTTGGCTAGATGGGGACTAGTCAGGATTTTTGTTTGTTTTTTCTGCGGCTCCCTGTTCTAGGTCACCACAGCGAATCGCGTTTTCTGCATATTAGGTTTGGCACAGGTTTTACACCAGATGCCATAAAAACTTTTTTAAATAATTTTAAAAAATAATGTGTTTTCGCTTTGATGGCAGATGCAAATACAGTTAAACAGTTTTAAAAAAACAAACAAACTTTTTAAAAAAAAAGTTAGTGGCAGATGTTAAAGAAACTGCACTTTGTATACAGTATATATCATATCACTTGTCATATCACATGCATTTCTGCTTGGAGCTGCTTTTTTATTCTGGCTCCTATATGAGTTGAACATGAATTCCTGAAAGCTATCTATCATTGCTCAATTAAGGAAGCTCGATCTTTAAGGTGAACTCTGTTGATGGACTAGGGGTGCTTTCACATCTATAGTTCAGTTCATTTGTTCCAGACCAAAAGCAAAAAATGATACATTGTAGCTTTTTAGCAGTTTTGGTTCCTTTTCACACCACACTGATCGTTCTGTTCCGCACCAGTTGAAACGAACCAAAATGCAGTCATGTGCATTTTGGTTCGTTTCAACTGGTGTGGAACAGAACTGCTAAAAAGCTACAATGTATCAGAACTATAGGTGTGAAAGCACCTTTAAGCTACCTTGAGAGTTCAAGAATCAACATTCAGCTGAGCTGCAAGGCTGTCCACAAGTGCATTTTATGAACTGGTAGCTCCTTAAATAGTGTAATATGACACAAATTCATTGTTTTGCTCATTTAAAACACTGATTTATTTATGTACTAAATGTTAATCACAGTTTCCAGTTTGAATATCTGCCTATGGCTTAGAATCCACTAACCGCTAAACATGCCAAGACATGATATGGAAGCACTTGTAAGTCCTTTTCTCTTGTTCTTTTGCTCAGACATTGTCCCTGTGGGTATAATAGCTGGTGGAATAGTCGGTTCCTCCATACTGCTGATTCTGTTCTTGCTTGCCCTGGCCTTCTACTTCTACCGGCAACGAAAAGCCAGTGAGTACCACGTTTGTCATTGATGAGGTACATCTCAGAGTAAAGCATTTAGACCACAATTATGAAATTATGAGACAAAGTAATGCTCTGTATCTGAGTAATATAATTACAACATTCATGCCTAATGCCTAATGGAATTCAGTGACCTGATCTGAAGAGATCTATTTTCCACATCAATAAAACCCAGAATAAGCAAAATCAAACATAGTTACTGCATGTTTGGGAAATAATTTACTTGTTTTAATTATACCAATGTGCTGTTGACATTGTATGTGATTATAATTGTTGTTGATTAATTTCCTATAAATGCATGTGTCATTTCTATAATAAAAACTAATTCAAAGGGACTGGTATTGCTAAAAGGGTTTACTAGTGTTTTCTGTTAGGCCATCCTTAAACATATTCTTGTCTGCCGTAACCCGCTGTTTTTTTTTGCTTTAAGTCTGACCGACTTGTCGGTTGTAAATTTGCGTTAAGACAGACCTTTTTTTTTTCTCTCTCTTCAAACAACTAATACAAAAGCAATAAAATAATATTAACGGTTTCGGCACCATAATTCATCAAAACAGCTCAACACCGCTTTAACTTGCCACGAAGTTCTGGAAAAACTGTCCAGCATCAAAATAAGGTTTGCAAAGATGCGCCTGAAGGCACGGGTTGAAGACCCAGTCAATGACGTCACAATATGCTAATTTGTCATACCTACGTAATCACCGTCACCAAAATTGTACCTTTTTTTTTTTTACATTGAAACTTGAAAAAAAATATATAGACCTACCGACAGACCTTTTTTTTTTTTTTTTTTTTGTTACTGCAAACCAAAATATTTTTAAGGATGGCCTTACCTAAAACATTTTGTTTTAGAAATGGTACAATGATTTTTTTTTGTATGTTTTTAGATACATGGACAAAATTGTTGGTACCATTCCATTAAAGAAAGAAATACCCATGGTCACTGAAATCACTTTTGACAACTGACAAAA